>NC_064774.1:4338600-4446100 GCF_011397635.1 Epinephelus fuscoguttatus | reverse complement strand
AAATAAAGTTTTGAGATTTGAATAAATAATTTTACTGTCACAGCGAGGTGCGTTTGTTTTCTGTGTCGGGGGAAAGTGAAGCTGTTGCAGAGTTTAGGCATTATTGAGCTCATGTTGGAAAAAATTTTGGACATTTGAAAAATAAAAGTTTTCTAAAAGTTTTCTATCAACTTCTGTTTTCTGGAGCTGCTGCAAAGTATAAAATACAAAACGTTCGATGACTAATTTTCATTATGTTGATTTTTTTTTTTCTCTCTCTCTCCATTGTCCAGGGTTCCCATGGTCATGGAAAACCTGGAAAAGTAATGGAATTTCACAGTCATGTTTTCCAGGGCTGGAAAAGACATGGGAATCGCACAGCACAGTAATTAGTGGAAAGTAGTGGAATTATAAAAATAATAATCAATTTTTGAAAAGTCATGCAGATAGTAAATTGATTACACATTTTTGGAAAAGTCATTTGGAATTATAAATCATTGAATTTTTGTTACAAACAGTGGGAAGATACCAGATAAAACTATGATATAAATATTAATTTTCATGCATCTGATAACTAACCACAAATTAAATAGTCTCTACTGGTTTGATTTTGGCGTTAAATTTTGTCGTACGTAGGGTGTGTGCAATAAGTTGACAAGTCGATTAAATGTTGCTTCCTTCGCGAGTCAGCACCAGAAATAATAGTCAAGCAGGGAGAATTTCATTATTATTTTTGCGATTGTGTGTTAAAATGCAGCTGCAAATTTCAGGCTCGTATCTGAAAGATTAATTTCCCTAAAGCTTTTTTGTTTCCAATAAATTGTGTATGTTAACTTTTATTTAGTGAGCTGTTTCCATGGTTTTTAGGACAATGTGTCACACGTTTCAGCAACTTTAAAAATACAGTTTGGTTATTGAAAAATTGGCTCTCATGATATAGTCAGTATTTTCTGGGACAATGTTTAACGCTACAGATGAAAATGTGCTCCATCTTTTTCTTAGACTAAGCTAGTCATAATTTAAGCCTCTGTTTAAATGTTAAGAAGATAAGTCCCAAGAAACATCCCTACTTTTATTTTTATTAAAAAAGTTTTGATCTGAACTGATGAACGCTGCAGAGACGCTGCCTGAAGTCCATTTAACAGTTTGTTTTGAAGCTTTTTAATCACTCCACATGGCCTGAGACCTACATCTAATTATTTTAGTCCCTCAGTCCTATTTTTCATCTAATTTATGATAAAAAAAAAAAATTTAAATCAATTTACAATAAAAACATTTTTTTTAATTTTTTTTTTTTTTTAGATGAGCAGAAGCTGGCCCTTGTTGTAGTTCTGACTTTTAACTCTTGTGTTAGTCTGTTCACACTCCTCTGTTTGCAGTGGCAGAGTTCACATTTCTTCATGTTCAGTCAGAGTATTTTGTGCACAAAGACACCGCGTTCACCAACGCTACAGAAGCTTTTTTTTACTGTAAAATTATTTGTATTAACTAATAATAATGGCAACTGATCTATATGGGTTCTTTTTCACGCTCGAAGCAGACTGAATTCAGAAACAGTTGAACTGTCCCCACCAGGCGGCGACAAAGACACAGAAACGCGGTCAACTGATAGCAGTGATGTCCCTCGTGGCTCTACGTAGCAAAGAAAATCACAACAACACAGCTGTTGCGTCATTTTACCTTTAGTACGTCACAAAAATAATATGGTTAAGGTATTGTTTCCATTAATGTTGTTGTGTAAGAGTCTCTGTTTGTAAATGTGAATCTGTGGAGCTGTCGTAAAGGAATACGCGCTTCGACTGATTTGGTACCTCTGCGGCTGCCGTAAAGAGGAAGTGACAGAAAACATGGTGCTGGAGAAGAAAGGTTCCGGTGAGTTCTGTTTAATTTGAGACAAATTCTACATTAAAATGTCGCTGAGCTGCTTCACACATTGAAGTATGTGATAAATCAAAGTGTTGAAGGTGTTAATGCGCGTTAACTTTTCCTGTGTTCGCTTCTTTGTCTGTCTTCATACATGTTAGCTGCGGCTAACAGAGGCTAACTCACAAAACGTAAACTTGATAGGGCACTGTGGTTTTCTGAACGATTGATGCTATATTTGTTGTTGCCGTTACGGATTAATATTTTTTATGGAAACATGATAAATTCGGCGTGTGTATTATTCCTACAAGTGACACCAGAGTGAGTCAAATCCGCATCTGCGGAACCCGATCTCTGCGGTTTGTATCAGCGGGATAAGTGGAGGATGCCTGGGTATTTTATTGAAGTAAATAAAGCATCATCCGCTGAAATTAAGTTAAGTTCATAACAAGTCGTAAATGATTAAGAGACATTTTCAAAGGTTTCAGTTAACAACTAAAATATGAAGAAATATAAGAGTACCAGTTGTTATAACGCAGTTTGGTTCTGAGACAAGTGGTTATTTGTCTAAATTGTCATGACACGAAGATTAGAGATAAAGTACAGTTTTTAAAATATATTTCCATTCTTCTTATATTCTGTCTCTGTGTGAGACGAAGATGAAGATATTTATTTTTGTTTTATGTATTAGGCTCCAGAGTCAGCTGAATGCTACTTTGGTTCATAACAAGTCCTCAACTAATATATGACGCTTTATAAGGTTTCAGCCTGAATGTTGGGGAACATTAAATTACCAGTTTTAATAATTGAGTTTGGTTTGTATTTAAGGTTGCATTAAAACTGCAGCGGAGTCATTAACAGCACAGTGATGTAAACTCTGTGTGTGTGTGTGTGTGTGTGTGTGTGTGTGTGTGTGTGTGTCAGCTCGGGTGGAGGCTGGGCAGCGCAGAGTTTTGGATGAAGCCACCCGACAGAGGAGACTGACCAGGCAGCTGGAGGCTCTGGAGAAAGACAACTTCCAGGTGTGTCAGTGTGAATCTGCTGCCTCTGTGGAAAAAGACCTTTAATTCGTAATAAGTTGTGTGTGTTGATGTTGTTACGAGGACGATGGTCTGTGTTTTGTTATGTACATTAAATTTGTTAGAAAATACTTGTTGATAACACGTGAGAAGACTGAAGTGTGGAGTCAGACTGTTCAACTGTTTGTCATCAAATGTCTGCTCGATGACACACTGCAGTCATCCTCATCATAACTCCTCCCCTACTGTATGAATACTACGTTACTACTGGCGTCAGAGTATCAGTGTTGTTCCTTTCGACCACTGTGTGTGAGCAGTGAGGTTGTGAAGTCCCACAAGCTCCTCTCTGTCTCCGTTACGTGTCACAGTCGTATTAACACAAACTTAACAGCCGTCACTAACAGACCATCAGTCTTCTGACACACCAAGCCGACGGTCGGCCGTCGACCAAAGTCGGGCCGTCGGTGAGCGTCTGGCCGTTCAGGTTTTATTTCCTCGCCCCTGTAGCGAGTGAATCTGCCTGTAGTGAAACCGGGGCTAACCGGTGCTTCCTCCTCAGGCTCCACTTCACTCAGCTGCCCCACAGACCCGCTGCTTCTTCACACTTTAACCTGAATAACAAACCGGAGCTAGCTGGGAGCGGCTAGCGGAGTGTTAGCCGCAGCATGACCGGAGGGAAGCACAGCCAGTTAGCCTCCGCTAGTCTCTGAGCTAGCCCCGGCTCTCCGTTTGGATCCAACCGGAGCACCGAGCCCTGGTTTGTTATTCAGGTTAAAGTGGGAAGAAGCAGCGGGTTTATCGGGCAGCTGAGTGAAGTGGAGCCTGCGGAGGAAACACCGGGACCGTCTGGATGTAATAGTCCGTGGAGGTGCTGCGGTGCTCGGCTGCACAGATAGGAAACCCCTCGGCTGACAGGATGTACCACTCTCTCACTCCACTCTCTGGTGATTGTTTAATAATTTACATTTGGCTGGTTGGTTAATGACACACTTTTCTTTGGTGTGACAAACTGTTTTTAATTACACGTTTAGTTTTGCTTTAATGGGACTTTGAAGACAGTTTTTCGGTGGTCATGTTGTTTTGTGTTTCCAGGACGACCCTCTGTCCTCCCTCCCTCCTCCAGGTCCTACTGCCCGCCTGCCTGCCTTCAGTGAGACAGAAGAACCAGGTGAGACAATGTCCTCACTTTGCAAAAATGTCCTCACATTCCAAGAGTGAACTGGACTTTGAAAAATGTCCTCACTTACCAGAAATGATTTCACTTTGTAAAAAATGTCCTGGAATCCTAGAAATGTCTTTACTTAGCAAAAATGTCCTCATTTTGCAAAACTGTCCTCGTGTTCCAGAAATGTTGTCACTTCGTAAAAATATTTTTACTTTTCACAAATGTCCTGATTTTCCAAAATTGTCCCTAATTTGCAAAAAAATATCCTAGAATTCCGGAAATGTCCTCATGTTGCAAAAATGTCCTCACATTGCAAAAATGTCCTTATGCTCCAAAAATGTCCTCGTGTTCCAGAAATGTTGTCACTTTGCAAAAGTATTTTTACTTTTCAGAAATGTCCCGACTTTCCAAAGTTGTCCCTAATT
Organism: Epinephelus fuscoguttatus; assembly: GCF_011397635.1. NCBI lineage: Eukaryota > Metazoa > Chordata > Actinopteri > Perciformes > Serranidae > Epinephelus > Epinephelus fuscoguttatus. The sequence goes on along the minus strand of NC_064774.1, from coordinate 4,441,649 downwards.
TGCAAAAATTTCTTAGAATTCCAGAAATGTCCTCGCTTTGCAAAAATGTCTTCGCTCTCTAAAAATGTCCTCACGTTGCAAAAGTTGTCCTTATTTTGCAAAAATGTTATCACTAAAAACAGGCGTTTCTGTCTTGTCTATATTGTCCCTTCGTGTCCTCCCTTGGGGGACAGATGATTACTGACGTTATACAACAGTTATAAGTTCTCCTCCTTCTGTCTCTGTGTGTCCAGAGAAGAAGAAGAGGAAGACGAGGGGCGATCACTTTAAGCAGCGTTTCAGGAAGAACTTCACCACGCTGCTGGAGGAAGAGGTGGGTCACACAGCTTCACTCTTTTCCTGCTCTCTCATTGGCTGAGGGTGTGTTGTCAGCTGACTCCTGCTCTGTCCTCTGATTGGTAGAACCTGTCGGAGAGGCCGGAGCCGAACTACCTGTCTGCAGCGGCCCCTCCCTCGTCTCTGCCCCCCCGTCACTTCTGCTGTGTCTGTGGTTTTCCCTCTCACTACACCTGTACCACCTGTGGGGGGCGCTACTGCAGCAGCAAGTGTCTATGTACTCACAGAGAGACCAGGTACACACACACGTTTGTCTTTCTGTACTTCTGAGGACCATTGTTAATATCATACATTACTGAGACCTCAGCCTGAACTCAGTCTAGATCTAATCTGAAGCTGAAAGCCAAGTCTGAACATTTAGACGTGAGTTCCCTGAGGACCGGTGGCCAGTGATGGACAGACCAGTTCTATTCACAGTATCGATTCCTTTGAGTTGATTCATGAAAAATTATTGAACCATTTGAGTTTTGATACTTTTTGAAAAAATGGTGTCAGGTCTGTGGACATGTCGTGCTGCCCGCCCCACACAACTTCTCTTCAATGCATCACCAGTCGTCATCTAAAAATAAATCTTTATTGTTGGTTCTTGAAAAGTCATGGAAATGTGCATGAACCCTGCAGCACATACCTGACACTGAGAAGAGCTGTTCAGAAAGATTTGTTCGTTCATTTTGGCCCACCACCACCACCAGCAGCCAAAATGTCCTCACTCTTCACTTTGCAGAAATGTCCCTTCTTTCATTGTCCAAATCTTAAATCTGGTCCTCAGAGTGACAGACGTACATGTACATGGACTCTGATGTGTGTGTGTGTAGAGTGTGGAAGATAAACTTTGGTCTCAGAATGTGAATCTGTTTGAAGGTAAAGTGAAGCTTTGTGCTTTTATTGGCAGTGTATCGTTGTAAAGCAGCGCTGTCTCTGTGGACTTTGGGCTCCATTTATGTGTATGTCTCACCACATAGTGTCCACTTTATTACGTACACCTGTGCAGAATAATGCTATCCATAAAGCTGATCTATATCCAGTTCGTAATGTTGAGTTTTTGTTGACACTGTTCTGTTGGTTTTTGTTTTATTACTGAGGTCATTGTTAAACTGAACTGTATTATATTCAGTGGGGTTTCTAATGTTCTGACCTCTCTCTTTATCCTCTGCTTGTTCACAGGTGTTTGAAGTGGACGCTCTAACTGCTGCCTTGTCACCATGGTGATGGTGATGATGATGATGGGATGGTGTTACCTGTTGTCGGTGGTGTACAGTTCGAAACACCTGTGAACTGTCTCATTGTCCTGACTTATGGGCTTCTGATAGAGCAGATGGACACTCACATACAGAGGACATATGATGCCAGCAGCTGATTAGCTTAGCTTAGCATAAAAACTGGAAACAGGTGGGAACAGCTAGCTTGGCTCAAAAGAAATCCACCTCCCAGCTCCTCCATGTTTTATCTGGTTGTTTCATCTGGAGACAAACTGAAATGTAATGAGCCATTTTACTGATTTAATAAATAAGATCAAATGTCTTAATTAATTCAGTGAAAGGAGCAAGCTACAAAGCTAACATGAGATCAGATGCTAATATGAGCTGCTGTAGGAGTGTTTGACGATGTCTGGTTACTTCAGGGTTGTGTGTTTGTTTTGTCCACACCTGTATCTGCACACCAGACAGTAAGACAAGCCAGATAATGTACCATGTTGCTGTTGTAAATAATGAATAATAATGAATACACTTGGTTTTGTTTCATTTTTTATTAAAGAAAAAGAGACATGGGACATGTCTGGTTAATTTTCCTGACAAATGTTACAAACATCTTCTCATTGTTCCATAAAGTTAGTGTTGGCCTTCGGTAACATTTGAGACCACGAAGAGACACAAAACAACTACAGAGATTCAAAACCATGACAGAGACACAAAACTGTGGCAAAGACACAAAACTACTACAAAGAGATGCAAATTTATTATAAAGAGACAACTACGACAAAGATACAAAACTACAAAGAGATGCAAAACAATGATAAAGACACAAAACTACTGCAAAGAGATGCAAAAATACTACAAAGAGATGCAAACTTATTTTAAAAAGACAAAACTACGACAAAGAGATGCAAACTTATTATAAAGAGACAAAACTACGACAAAGAGATGCAAACTTATTATAAAGAGACAAAACTACTACAAAGAGATGAAAAAATACAAAGAGATGCAAACTTATTATAAAGAGACAAAACTACTACAAAGAGATGCAAACTTACTATAAAGAGACAAAACTACGACAGAGATGCAAATTTATTATAAAGAGACAAAACTACTACAAAGAGATGAAAAAATACAAAGAGATGCAAACTTATAAAGAGACAAAACTACGACAAAGAGACAAAACTACTACAAAGAGATGCAAACTTATAAAGAGACAAAACTACGACAAAGAGACAAAACTATGACAAAGAGATGCAAAAATACTACAAAGAGATGCAAACTTATTTTAAAAAGACAAAACTACGACAAAGAGATGCAAACTTATAAAGAGACAAAACTACTACAAAGAGATGCAAACATTATAGAGACAAAACTACGACAAAGAGATGCAAACTTATTATAAAGAGATAAAACTACTACAAAGAGATGAAAAAATACAAAGAGATGCAAACTTATAAAGAGACAAAACTACGACAAAGAGACAAAACTACTACAAAGATGCAAACTTATAAAGAGACAAAACTACGACAAAGAGACAAAACTACTACAAAGAGATGCAAACTTATAAAGAGACAAAACTACGACAAAGAGACAAAACTACGACAAAGAGATGCAAACTTATTAGAGACAAAATTATGACAAAGAGATGCAAACTTATAAAAAGACAAAAGTACGACAAAGAGATGCAAACTTATGAAGAGACAAAACTACTACAAAGAGATGCAAAAATACAAAGAGATGCAAACTTATAAAGAGACAAAACTACTACAAAGAGATGCAAACTTATTATAGAGACAAAACTACGACAAAGAGATGCAAACTTATTATAAAGAGACAAAACTACTACAAAGAGATGAAAAAATACAAAGAGATGCAAACTTATAAAGAGACAAAACTACGACAGAGACAAAACTACTACAAAGAGATGCAAACTTATAAAGAGACAAAACTACGACAAAGAGACAAAACTATGACAAAGAGATGCAAAAATACTACAAAGAGATGCAAACTTATTTTAAAAAGACAAAACTACGACAAAGAGATGCAAACTTATAAGAGACAAAACTACTACAAAGAGATGCAAACTTATTATAGAGACAAAACTACGACAAAGAGATGCAAACTTATTATAAAGAGATAAAACTACTACAAAGAGATGAAAAAATACAAAGAGATGCAAACTTATAAAGAGACAAAACTACGACAAAGAGACAAAACTACTACAAAGAGATGCAAACTTATAAAGAGACAAAACTACGACAAAGAGACAAAACTACGACAGAGATGCAAACTTGTCAAGAGACAAAACTACGACAAAGAGATGCAAACTTATTAGAGACAAAATTATGACAAAGAGATGCAAACTTATAAAAAGACAAAAGTACGACAAAGAGATGCAAACTTATGAAGAGACAAAACTACTACAAAGAGATGCAAAAATACAAAGAGATGCAAACTTATAAAGAGACAAAACTACGACAAAGAAATGCAAACTTATTATAAAAAGACAAAAGTACGACAAAGAGATGCAAACTTATTATAAAGAGACAAAACTACGACAAAGAGATGAAAAAATACAAAGAGATGCAAACTTATAAAGAGACAAAAGTACGACAAAGAGATGCAAACTTATGAAGAGACAAAACTACTACAAAGAGATGCAAACTTATAAAGAGACAAAACTATGACAAAGAGATGCAAACTTATTATAGAGACAAAACTATGACAAAGAGATGCAAACTTATTATAAAGAGACAAAACTACTACAAAGAGATGAAAAAATACAAAGAGACAAAACTGACAAAGAGATGCAAACTTATTAGAGACAAAATTATGACAAAGAGATGCAAACTTATAAAAAGACAAAAGTACGACAAAGAGATGCAAACTTATGAAGAGACAAAACTACTACAAAGAGATGCAAAAATACAAAGAGATGCAAACTTATAAAGAGACAAAACTACGACAAAGAAATGCAAATTTATTATAAAAAGACAAAAGTACGACAAAGAGATGCAAACTTATTATAAAGAGACAAAACTACGACAAAGAGATGAAAAAATACAAAGAGATGCAAACTTATAAAGAGACAAAAGTACGACAAAGAGATGCAAACTTATGAAGAGACAAAACTACTACAAAGAGATGCAAACTTATAAAGAGACAAAACTATGACAAAGAGATGCAAACTTATTATAGAGACAAAACTATGACAAAGAGATGCAAACTTATTATAAAGAGACAAAACTACTACAAAGAGATGAAAAAATACAAAGAGACAAAACTGACAAAGAGATGCAAAAATACTACAAAGAGATGCAAACTTATAAAAAGACAAAACTATGACAAAGAGATGAAAAAATACAAAGAGATGCAAACTTATAAAGAGACAAAACTACGACAAAGAGATGAAAAAATACAAAGAGACAAAACTGACAAAGAGATGCAAACTTATTATAAAAAGACAAAACTATGACAAAGAGATGCAAACTTATTATAAAGAGACAAAACTACTACAAAGAGATGAAAAAATACAAAGAGATGCAAACTTATAAAGAGACAAAACTACGACAAAGAGATGCAAACTTATAAAGAGACAAAACTACTACAAAGAGATGAAAAAATACAATGAGACAAAACTGACAAAGAGATGCAAAAATACTACAAAGAGATGCAAACTTATTATAAAAAGACAAAACTATGACAAAGAGATGCAAACTTATTATAGAGACAAAACTACTACAAAGAGATGAAAAAATACAAAGAGATGCAAACTTATAAAGAGACAAAACTACTACAAAGAGATGCAAACTTATAAAGAGACAAAACTATGACAAAGAGATGCAAACTTATTATAGAGACAAAACTATGACAAAGAGATGCAAACTTATTATAAAGAGACAAAACTACTACAAAGAGATGAAAAAATACAAAGAGACAAAACTGACAAAGAGATGCAAAAATACTACAAAGAGATGCAAACTTATTATAAAAAGACAAAACTATGACAAAGAGATGAAAAAATACAGAGATGCAAACTTATAAAGAGACAAAACTACGACAAAGAGATGAAAAAATACAGAGACAAAACTGACAAAGAGATGCAAACTTATTATAAAAAGACAAAACTATGACAAAGAGATGCAAACTTATTATAAAGAGACAAAACTACTACAAAGAGATGAAAAAATACAAAGAGATGCAAACTCATTATAAAGAGACAAAACTATGACAAAGAGACAAAACTACGACAAAGAAATGCAAACTTATAAAGAGACAAAACTACGACAAAGAAATGCAAACTTATTATAAAGAGACAAAACTATGACAAAGAGACAAAACTACGACAAAGAAATGCAAACTTATTATAAAGAGACAAAACTATGACAAAGAGACAAAACTACGACAAAGAAATGCAAACTTATAAAGAGACAAAACTACGACAAAGAAATGCAAACTTATTATAAAGAGACAAAACTATGACAAAGAGACAAAACTACGACAAAGAAATGCAAACTTATTATAAAGAGACAAAACTACTACAAAGAGATGTAAACTTATTATAAAGAGACAAAACTACGACAAAGAGATGCAAACTTATTATAAAGAGACAAAACTACGACAAAGAGATGAAAAAATAAAGAGACAAAACTATGACAAAGAGATGTAAACTTATTATAAAGAGACAAAACTACTACAAAGAGATGCAAACTTATTATAAAGAGACAAAACTACTACAAAGAGATGAAAAAATACAAAGAGATGCAAACTTACTATAAAGAGACAAAACTACTACAAAGAGATGCAAACTTACTATAAAGAGACAAAACTATGACAAAGAGACAAAACTACGACAAAGAGATGAAAAAATACAATGAGACAAAACTGACAAAGAGATGCAAAAATACTACAAAGAGATGCAAACTTATAAAGAGACAAAACTATGACAAAGAGATGCAAACTTATTATAAAGAGACAAAACTATGACAAAGAGACAAAACTACGACAAAGAAATGCAAACTTATAAAGAGACAAAACTACGACAAAGAAATGCAAACTTATTATAAAGAGACAAAACTATGACAAAGAGACAAAACTACGACAAAGAAATGCAAACTTATTATAAAGAGACAAAACTATGACAAAGAGATGTAAACTTATTATAAAGAGACAAAACTACTACAAAGAGATGCAAACTTATTATAAAGAGACAAAACTACGACAAAGAGATGCAAACTTATTATAAAGAGACAAAACTACGACAAAGAAATGCAAACTTATTATAAAGAGACAAAACTATGACAAAGAGATGCAAACTTATTATAAAGAGACAAAACTATGACAAAGAGATGTAAACTTATTATAAAGAGACAAAACTACTACAAAGAGATGCAAACTTATTATAAAGAGACAAAACTATGACAAAGAGATGCAAACTTATTATAAAGAGACAAAACTACGACAAAGAAATGCAAACTTATTATAAAGAGACAAAACTATGACAAAGAGATGTAAACTTATTATAAAGAGACAAAACTACTACAAAGAGATGCAAACTTATAAAGAGACAAAACTACGACAAAGAGACACAATCAGAGCTGTATCTGGTCTCTACGACGAAACACTTTTATCAGTTTTGTTTTTGCGTAAAACACAATCACCAATTCATCACACTCTGATTAAAATGTGTCATACAGGAATTAGAACCCACAGAGACAACAAAGTGAAGTAAAATATTTGTATCTTAAGTGATTTTTGTTGATTGTGCTCGATCGTCCTTGATGATGCTCGTGGTCACTGAAGTTCTTCACAGCAGAAAGAAACATTTATCTGCAGTGATTTTACAGTTAAACTTCAGGTTTAAATAATAACCAGATATGATGTTTATGATGTTTGATGCTAAATTATTGATCATATCAGCTTCCAGGAAGAGATGAATGAATGAATGAACGAATGAATGAATGAATGAATGAATGAATGAATGAAGGGTAAAAGTCCAGCTGACTCTTTCTGTCTTTCCTTCCTGGTATCCATGGCAACAGTGTCATTAAAAACATGTCAATAATTAATGTGGACTTTTGAGTCGTGTGTGTTTTGCATGAAGTTTTCTCTGAAAGCAAACACACACATACACACACATACACACACACACACACACACACACAGTTGTGGCGTGTGGTAAAGTGAGGTAGAGCTACACAGACTTTGTCCCGGCTGCAGGAAGTCCCCATTCAGCTGCTGTGACGAGCCGGGCGGAGGAGCTGCAGCTTCACACCAGTCAGTGAGTATTAACTGGGAGAACTGGGAGAACTGGGAGTTTCCTTTGACAGCAGGACAGTTAATGTTTCCTCTAAGGGGTCCAAACACACAAGTGAAAAAGACGAGTTGGTAGTTTCACACTCAGAGAGACCGGGTCACACAGGATTCAGTGATCAGGCTCCACCTCGCCTCGTCGTCACTCTCTGATCGACGGTATCATTGGTACTAAGGACGTTATTATTTACTCTGGACGTTCCTCTGCTGTCCTCACAATAACCTCAGAACATTTGTTTGAGTACTTAAAGGTTCTGTATATGAGTTTTTACATGTTTTAACAAGTCTTTATTGCCAGCTGATGAACAGGTTGTAACGTGACGTAAACACTGAGACCTTTCCTGACTTCCTTAGTTGCCTCCCACAGCCTGTGGATAGGTTTCTATTCAAAGGACTTGGGGTAAATACTCCAGGAAAATCCAGTGTTTGTGACGTTATGCCCATTCCTGAGTTTCTTAATTGTCTTAAGCCCCATGACATTGTTGACAGTGTGCAACAGTAGCTAATGTTAGCTCGTCTGGTAACGGCAGTATCTACAGAGTCCACACATGCTGTGGGTTTGTTAAGTTTTGCAGCGGCGGCCCAGTGGAGACAAACCTTCACTTAGTGCTTTGCTGAAATCAAGCTGCTAAAGCTGCTGACTGAAAGTGTTTGAAGAGCTGCCTTGCAATGTAATCTCTGAGTGGCGAGGAGTAAGGCAAGGAGGCCCCAAAGCTGTGCGCTAGCTAATTTTATCCATCTCAGTGCCCCAAATAATAAATCCAATGCCCCTGGTCCTGAAGAAAATCCTAGAGTGAAAAGTGACATGTGAAATATATTGTGACACTGTGGTTGTAGATGGGAAATATTGGCTCATGTTAGCCTGCTTGTAAACACAAACAAATTGCTAACAAGCTAACATAACGCAAAATACTTGCAGTATTCACATGGAACTAGTGAACACTTTCAGAAAATTTCCACTTATGAGGTAAACGTAAATGTACCAGTAACTTAAGAGCCTCGCCTTCCAGCTCAGTCCGACGCATCGCCCACATCCCTGCTGATGCAAGCCAAAGGCCTGATTATCTCACGCTCTGTTTTATCTTCACTCGTGAACAAGACCTCAAGATACTTTAACTCCTTTGCTTGAGGCAGTAACTCTCTCCCAACCTGGAGGGGACAATCCATCGTTTTCCAGCAGAAAACCATGGCCTCAGATTTGGAGGTGCTGACTCTCATCTCAACCGCTTCACATTTGGCTGCAAACCACCCCAGTGCGTGCTCCACAACGGGCACAACCGACTGTCCAACCACAACCTTTGGCAGCAGCCTCCACGGTGATGGTTTTCAACATGGACCACTTGGATTCCATGTCCTCAACCTCCTCTGAGATGCACAAGGCGGGAGTTGAAGACCTCATGGACAGGGGGCCTCAGCCAAATGTTCCCAGTTCACCCTTACAACAGGGTAGATGGATTTACCGGGTCTGTCCGGCAGCCTCCCCTGCCATCTGATCCAACTCCCCACCAGGTGGTGATCAGTTGACAGCTCTGCTCCTCTCTTCATCCAAGTGTCCATGACACACAGCCGCAGATCTGATGATACGACCACAAAGTCGACCATCGACCATCGTCACTGTGCTCGAACATGGTGTTTGTTATGGCTAGTCCATAGCACAGACATCCAATAAAAAATACCACTCGGGTTCAGATCAGGCAGGCTGTTCCTTCTGATCACCCTCCTCCAGCTTTCTCCATCATTGCCCACAAGAGCATTGAAATCCTCCAGAAGATCTAGTCTCTGGTTGGTACCCTTTCGAGAACAACTTTCAGAGACTACAGGAAGGCCAGGTACTCTGAACTGCTGTTTGGTACATGAGCACAAACAACAGTTAGAGACTTTCTCTCAGCGAATCCAACACAGCAGCACTCAACCAAGGGCTCATGAGTATCCCCACACCCACCCGGCACCTCTAACCCTGGGCAACTCCAGAGAAGGCGAGAGTCCAGCCCCTCTCCAGGAGTTTGGTTCCAGAAGGTGAACCCACCTTTATCTAGTTGGGACCACTTCACCTCCTGCACCAGTTCCTGTTGCTTCACCACCAGAGAGGTGACGTTCCATGAGCTAGTCTGCGCTGCCAGAGGTCAGCATGCCTGGGTCCCTGCCCCTGCCTGCGCACCCGGCCCCAATGCCAGTCCCTGCAGGTGGAGGGCCAGGTTATTATTTTACCAAGAGGACATCTTTTACAATATTCATTAAATCTTACCTTATCAATAATAATGATCTGAGGTGCTCCATAAACACAGATCTACAGTTACTAACAGATGAAATCTCTTTATAGCTCCAACCACTGCAGACACTCATCATGAAGTCTTCATCACCACCTTCGTCTCCATCAGTAACTTCTACCTCAGTGACGGCTGCACCAGACACTCATCTCCTCTCCTCTTCATCATCTCCTCCTCCTCTTCCTCCTCTGTCTCTGAGAAGTCCACAGCTGCAAGCAGAGTTTCTACAAGGTAAAAAATATGTCTTTCTCTCTGTCTCCCGTCCCCTCTTTTTACAGGGATGGATAACTGAAAGGGACAAGCAGGCAAAGAGAGACTCACAACAACCACAAAAAGACATAAGACAACCACAGAGAAACAAAAACCACCCCACGCAATGCAAGACAACTGAAAAGAAATTTGACACAACCACAAAGAGACACAAAACAACTACGAGGAGATATAACATGAGCGCAAAACACAAAAATGACCACGTAGAAGATAAACACAACTACAGCCATAACCAACCAACCAACCATAAAGAGAACCAAAACGACCCAAAAGAGTCTCTGCACAACCACAAAAATACACAAAACAACTACAGAGACATCAAGTGACCACAAAAAGCATTGTCTCCATCTTCCTCTCATCCGTCTCATCTTTGTCTTTTTGCTTCCAGAGCGTCTGAACAGATTTCAGTCTCGCAGTGACGCCAGTGAATCCAGTGTCGTCTCCTCTGCGGCCTCCTCCCCCCCTCCTCTGCGCTCCCCCTTCAGTCCGTCCCCCTTCGCCTCCCCCTGCAGCTCCTCATCCTCCTCCTGCTCATCTTCTCCTTGCAACAACAACAGACAAGGTGAGCTGGATGTCACTTTATAGAACATGAAAGGTGAAGCTGATGTTTAACAGCTCACTTTACAGTAAACAGCGCCCTCTGATGGAGAGGATTACTGTTGCTATTACTGTGTGTGCTTCACATTGAGAGGCGATGGTTGAGTGGAAATTATCCTAAACATAAAATTCAGACTGGACTTTGAAGCATTACATTTTAATTTGATATCACAGTATTTGTCGAGTTTTTTTTATCACCGTTTTTACAACATTATGATTTTCTACAGAACTTTGAGTTTGTTGTCTGTTTTGTTTGTGTGCAGCACGTCTGTCCCTGTCCAGCCCAGAGCTTCTGTCAGAGCTCAAAGAGGCGAGAACACGCAGCCTCCGACATGTCCCCACCAACAAAGGAATGACCACTGTCTTCAGTGGACGAGGAAGAGGAGGGGTAAAGGTGAGCAGAGGATATCATTATCTCTGATGTCCATCCATAATAAACATCTATAATTCCACTCAGAAATCATAGAAGAAAGAGGCTGCAGACCCAGCCTGAGAATCATCATGTTTTTGGTTTTTTATTTCAGTATCAGTGCTCACAGTGAGAGTTGTCTGTACATCACTGGGTGCACTGCAAACAGGATCTGTTCACACATCATTCACATCACTGTGAATGGAGACACAGGCTAACAAATGACCCACATACTGGTTAAAATCACCCCCACTACAGGCGGAAAAGATGCTGATCTTGAATGTTATTCTTCTCCTCCAGGCCTCTGGCTCCGCCCCCTCCACACGACCAGCCAGTCAGAAGACTCCACACTGAAGTTATCAGCAGCACCAACTGAGTTACAGGGCTTCCAGAAATGCTCTCAAAAATCTAATTATCATCATCAAATAAAGAAATCTCCTGTTATTTGTGGGCCTAGCTAGATAAACTGACATGTTGTTGGAACAATGAACATTTAATGTCAAAATGAAGCATTTGGTTTGTGGTAATAACAAAATATATCAGTTTGAAGCTGAGAAAGAATTTGTTCAAACATTATTATGAGAAACTGAGAGATGATGATGTTGTTCTGTAAATATTATGCTGATGTAAGATAATAAATGATGATCAGTCCACTGTGTCATAAAGCAGTGCTAATGATGAGAAAGCCTATTACAAAAGCTCAGCAAATGTCTTCTTTTCTGCTCATTTTATTTCAGTTTTGTCCCCTCACACATCTGGCTTGACCTACAGAAAGATGAAGAGAATCGTAAAAAAAAAAAAAAAATGTGATAGTATATTATGCCAAAAAATGTCAAGTATAGTATGCTAAAAAATGTGATAGTATAGTGAGACAAAAATGTCATAGTAAAGTATGCTAGAAAATGTCAAAGTATAGTATGCCAAAAAAACCTGTTACAAACATCATAGTAAAGTATGTCTAAAAAAAACCATAGTATACTATGTCGAAAAACATCATAGTAAGCCTATAGCATGTCAGAAAGAGTCAATGTATAGCATGTTGAAAAAGGTGTTAAAAAACATCATTGTATAGTATGTAAAAAAAAGTCATAGTATATTATGTCAAAAAAAGTGTTAGCAACATCATAGTATAGAACCTTGAAAAAAATCATAGTATAGTATATCAAATAAAGTAATAGTATAGTATGTCAAAACACATCATAGTAAGCATATAGCATGTCAGAAAGAGTCAATGTGTAGCATGTTGAAAAATGTGTCAAAAACGTCATAGTATTTTATGTAAAAAAAAAAAAAGAACTGTTAAAAACATAGTATGGAATGTTGAAAAAATCATAATATAGTATGCTGAAAAAAAGTGTTAAAGTCGTCATAGTTTAGTTTGTCGAAAAAAAGTGTTGAAAAAGTCACAGTTTAGTATGTCGAAGAAAGTGTTTAAAAGTCATTGTATGTTATGTGAAAAAATCTGCTCAAAAGATCACAGTTTAGTATGTCAAAAAAGTCATAGTATAATATGTAAAAAAAACCTGCACAAAACGTCATAGTATAGTATATCGAAATTAGTGTTGAAAAAGTCATGGGATAGTATGTTGGGGAAAAAAAGCGTTAAAAATGTCATAGTATAGCATGCTGAAAAAGTTTTAAAAACATCATAGTATGGTATGTCGAAAACACCTGTTGAAAATATCATAGTAGAGCATGTCAAAATATGTGGTTAAACCGTCATAGTATAGCATGACGAAAAACCTGCTCAAAACATCATATTATAGCATGTCGAAAAACGTCATAGCATAGCATATCAAAAAAACTGATAAAAAACGTCATAGTATAGCATGTTGAAAATGGTCATTGTATAGCTTGTTGAAGACATTGCTTAAACCGTCAACGTAGAGCATATCGAAAATAGTCACGGAAAAGCATGTCAAAAAAACAGCTCAGAATGTCACATTTATAGCATGTCAAAAAAGTGCTAAAAATATCATAGTATAGCATGTCAAAAATAGTCATAGAATGGCTGGTTGAAATTAGTCACAATATAGGATGTTGAAAAAAATGCTTAAACTGTCATAGTATAGCATGTCAAAAACAGTCATAGAAAAACATGTCGAAAAAAGTGCTCAAAACGTCACATTATGGCATGTTGAAAATAGTCATAGTATAACATGTTGCAAAAAGTGCTAAACACGTCATAGTATGGTATGGCATGTCGAAAAAACTGGAAAAAAAAGTCTTAGTATAGAATGTTGAAAATGGTCATAGTATAGCATGTCGAAAAACATGCTAAAAATGTCATAGTATAGCATGTCAAAAATAGTCATAGCATAGCATGTCAAAAAACCTGCTAAAAACGTCATAGTATAGCATGTCAAAAATAGCCATAGTATAGCATGTCGAAAAAACAGCTAAAAATGTCATAGTATAGCATGTCGAAAATAGTCATAGTATAGCATGTCGAAAATAGCCATAGTATAGCATGTCAAACAAACCACTAAAAACATCATCGTATAGCATGTCAAAAAACTCTTAAAAAAGTCATAGTATAGTATGTTGAAAATAGTCATAGTATAGTATGTCAAACAAACTGCTAAAAACGTTATAGTATAGTATGTTGAAAAAGCCATAGTATAGCATGTCGGGAAAAAAAATACGGAATAAAAGTCATAGTACAGCATGTCAAAAAATACTGATAAAAACTTCATAGTATAGCATGTCAAAAATAGCCATAGTATAGCATGTCGAAAATAGCCATAGTATAGCATGTCGAAAAAACAGCTAAAAATGTCATAGTATAGCATGTCGAAAATAGTCATAGTATAGCATGTCAAACAAACCACTAAAAACATCATCGTATAGCATGTCAAAAAACTCTTAAAAAAGTCATAGTATAGTATGTTGAAAATAGTCATAGTATAGTATGTCAAACAAACTGCTAAAAACGTTATAGTATAGCATATTGAAAATAGTCATAGTATAGCATGTTGAAAATAGTCATAGTATAGCATGTCCAAAAAACAGCTGAAAACGTCATAGTATAGCATGTCGAAAATAGCCATAGTATAACATGTCGAAAAAACAGCTAAAAACGTTATCATATAGCATGTTGAAAATAGTCATTGTATAGCACGTCAAACAAACTGCTAAAATAGTCATAGTATAGCATGTCGAAAAAACAGCTGAAAACATCATCGTATCGCATGTCGAAAATAGCCATAGTATAGCATGTCGAAAAAACAGCTAAAAACATTATCATATAGCATGTTGAAAATAGTCATTGTATAGCACGTCAAACAAACTGCTAAAAAAGTCATAGTATAGCATGTCAAAAAATACTGATAAAAACGTCATAGTGTAGTATGTCTAACATAGTGATAGTATAGCATGTCAAAAAAACCAGCTAAAAACGTCATTGTTTATCTTATTGAAAAAAACGCTAAAAACGTGACAGTATAGCATGTCGAAAATGGTCATAGTATAGTATGTTGAAAAAGCTGCTAAAACGTCAGTATAGAATATCGAAAACAGGTACACCAGATTGTCCATAAGCCTGGTTGCCCGATTAAAAAGCTGTTTCTAAGCCTGCTGATCCAGGCCTTGAGGCTGCGGTGCCACTTGCTGGACAGCAGCAGCTGAAACACTCCACGGTTGGGGTGGCTTAAGTCTTTGATGATACTGCGGATATTTTCACATATCATTCGTTGTAAATATCCTGGATGGAGGAAGGCTCACTGTAGCACCTTGCAGTTGAGGCATTGCGGTTCCCATATCATGCAGTGACGCGTCCAGTCAGATGCTCCCAGTTGTGCCTCTGTTGAAAGCCCACAGGATACTGGGTCCCAAGCCCAGTGTTTTCAGCTGCCTGAGATGAAAGAGGTGTTGCAGTGCCCTTTTTTTATGACACCTTTTTATCACCTGGTGGATATACTTGTGATCAGTTCTCCGGTGATTGACTTGTAAACGTGCATTTTTGTCTCAGCAGGATAGATGAACTGATCCAGAAACACATCTGAAACAAACCCAAGAGAATACACCATGCTGACCACCGCTCACCATCTCAACACATCATGAACAGCTCCGCCCTGCTGAGCCTCCGTCTTTATACAGGTGGAGCTCAGGAAGAAAAACTCAGCTGTCTTCTACATGTGGACAAACAGAGGACACATGCAAGACACTGGATAAGACTTCAACACATTTACATCAAATGTAAAACACATAATACGATACATAAAATTACTGAACAATCTGTTACTTAACAGGCCAAAACTCTTTCAGATCATTCACAGAGGTCAGAACATCCGGCCACAGTGACAGTCTTTTGTTTAACAGGCCATAAATCAAGAAAATTCTCTGCAGACTACTGGAGGGTAAAACAAAACGTCTTTGTTGCAGCTTCACCTAAATATCATTAGTAGTTGAACCCTGAGATTAGAATATTTTATTACAGGAGTATCAGCAAAATTTGAGTGGATTAAAAAAAACATAATTAACAAAGACTAAACTGCTAAATCAAACCTGGGGTCATATTCACAAACATCCTGAGAACACTCTCACAGAGCTCCTAACTTAGCCTAAAAACAATGTTTTGATGCATTGGATGTGCTGAATGTGCACATTAAGGCAGTACAGAAGGAGATGCACATTAATAATCCTCCAGGTCGGAACACATTCTCACCACAAACCAATCGCACCAGAGTTCATTTGTAACCGGACCGAGACCACCTCTTCACACGGGTACGGTCTCTCTCCAGTGTGAAGACACCGATGTTTTTCTAGGTTACCTTGACTGCCAAAAGCTTTCCCACACTGATCACAGACGTATGGTTTTTCTCCTGTATGCGTTTCCTGATGGAATTGGAAAGACCCTAATCATGCGAAAGCTTTCCCACATTCCACACAGCTGTACAGTTTCTCTACCATGTGAGTGCGGTGATGACTTTTTAAGGTTCTTAATTGTGCGAAAGCTTTCCCACATTCCACACAGGTGTACGGTTTCTCTCCTGTGTGAGTGCGGTGATGACTTTTTAAGGTGCTTAACTGTGCGAAAGCTTTCCCACTTTCCACACAGCCGTACGGTTTCTCCCCTGTGTGAATGCGCTCATGGAGTGTTAGTTCAGTTCGAGTTTTGAAAGCTTTATCACACTGGTTACAGCTGTAAGGTTTCTGTCCTGTGTGAATGAGCTGGTGGGTACTTAGAGTATTTGATGTGGTGAAAGCTTTCCCACATTGGTCACAGCTGTATGGTTTCTCTCCAGTGTGTATACGTTGGTGGTTTTTTAAGTGATATTTAGTGGTGAAACCTTTCCCACATTCATCACAGCTATACGGTTTCTCTCCAGTGTGACTAAGTTGGTGAACTTTTAGTCGACCTTGACTGCTGAAAGCTTTCCCACACTGGTCACAGCTATGTAGTTTCTCTCCAATGTGAAATCTCTCGTGCACTTTTAAAGATCCAGATGTTGAGAAGGATTTGTCACAGTGCTGACAGTGGTGGCGCTTGAGTGCTTGTCTTCCTCCCTGTTTCTATAGCAACAGACAAACAGAGAGAGATTCAGTGAGATGTCAGGGTGGAGCGAGCGATCTAAAACCATAGATAATATTTCAGTCAGGAGAGACTCATTTTCTTTAGTAAAGGAATATTAACATGTGCACATAATAATCTGTGACATCTAAGAGAAACATACATTTTTTTTTTTAGCTTTGAGAATTTTAAAACAGAGGAAGCACAGCTGTGAAGGGGGACTGTGTGGTACCTTTTAGACATACTTCTTTTGGACAAAATACACTGTCAGTGAAAGGAAATAAATTCTGGAATGGCTTGCCTCTCACAAATAAAGAGCGTCCCACATACAGCAACTTTAAAACTCACTTAAAACATCGGCTCTCAGAAAACCAGAGCTGTACACACTTTTAACTGCCACATATTTCATTTTTAACCAAATACTTACTGTACATTGAACGTGAGTAAATGTGGACAAATGATGTCTTTGTCATCATCCTGGGTCTTTTTTCTCCATATTATTATTTTCTCTCTTGTATGTTGTCTTTGACACCATTATGTGTGTCTTTTATATTCTTCTCCTTTGTCTTGTTAGAGTTTTATCATGATTGTGACTGAGTATCAGGGTGTTGTATGAGTGCAAGTTTTTTTGTCTCTCTGTTACCTGCCCAGGGACGACAGATGAAAAGTAGCAATTGTGCTAATTCTGGCATAATTACAAGGTGAATTTTCCACACTGATGTTCATAAATATGCATTGTCCCTATCAAATAATTCTTTTTTTTTTTGGTTTGTGGTTAGTCAGTCCCTCCAGTATCTCATAACAAAAAAAACTGAATTTGCAGTCATATTTTATAACAAAAAAGTAATAAAATTGCAGCGTTTTTATGGGATTTTTTGGCGTGAAATTGTAGCAAATGACAAAAATTGCAAGTCAGGGGGAAAAAAATGATTTTTTTTAAAACTACTGCCAAAAAATGAGTCACGTAATCACTTGCCATAATAATTATACAGAATATTACAAAAACAGCTGCAAATGTTTCAGTTCTCTTCTTTAGCTTTATTTAGTAAGTTTCAAAACATACACTACAATAATGTTGCAAAAAATCCTGAGTGAATGTTGTAGCTGTCAAACCAGACAGAGTAATCAGATTAATTCCCTGAGTTCTTCTGTAAAATATCTTTTCAGGTTTTGAATCAGTCGCTTTCTTTCATCTTCATATTTCTGACAGTACATAACAGGCTGTACTGTCTCTTCTTACCCACAGCGATCACATCTCTGTGTTATGTTTGCATATTTTGAACAGTAAATCCAGGTCTTGACATTATTATTTCTTCTCTCCTTGTTGTACGTCTCATTTCTCTGAATCCCCTTTGAATTCTGTCAACCCTTTAAAACCTGGAGTGACATCACTTTTCTTGAGCTGTGTATTTAAGCTTTAAACTCTGAGCAAACTGGTGAGATTTTTGGGGGGTAAAAAAGAAACAGGTGAAAAATGAGCAATGAGCAACTTGGTGAAAAATGTCCAAATATTGCAAATAAATAAATACATGAATTAATTAATAAAGAAATGTATTTTTAAAAAAGCATGGGGAAAACTATAATTATAATTATTCTTACATTTTAAAATTGTGTTACAGAATTATTATAATTCTTAATTTAATTTAATATTTTTTTATAAGCACTGCTTCCAGCTCATTTCCTTGTTTTGTTTTTTTCTTAACAAATTTTCTTGTTTTTAATTTTCTTTTTTCTCATTTTTGCTGTGTTTTGGGGTAATTTCTTCTTTCATTGCTCATAGCCTTCATCCCATGTTTGTTAAAGAAATCAAGCCAATTCTAAACCACCGTCCTTTCCTCTCTTCCTCCCAGTGCTTCCCCACCTTTCCTTCAGTCTCTGTTTCATCACACTCCAGATTCTGCTGTTTTTTTCTCTGGAGCTAAGTGTCGTATCCATACAGTACAGTTTTTGTGGTCTTCTCTGCTCCCTTATCTGCCATTTCATGTCCTTTCATACCAACGTGCAGCAGTTACTGTTGCTATGGCAGCAGAAAATAATAATAAAAACATTAGTTTGAAGGTGACAAGGAACTTCATAATGAGAAACTGAGTGATGGTGTTGTTATCATGGCAACACGCTGCTTTACATTAGTGTAAATAATAAATGTTAATGCTGAGGAGGCCGATCAGAACAGCTCAACAAACACTGACAGATGGAAACAGTTTGAGATGACGAGTCAGAGCGTCTCTTTGTGTCCAACATTAAAAACAGCTCCGATTATTACAGCAGAGACCCTGACAGGATTCAAACAAACACAAGAAGTTTGTGCTCTAGAGAAAGGATCAGCACTCAGTGAATAACCCCCTAAGCCCTATGATAAGCTATTATGGCAAGGCTTAACTATACAGACCAGTGAGCAGTGATAACTAACATGTCTTTGGGGTCATCAGGTGGGAACCTCCTTTCACCAGTGTTTCGTCTAGTTGGTCCCACGACACCTCCAGGAGGCTAGACAGTGATCTCTGGCGTCCCAGAGACACTCCCCTAATGCCAGGTCTCACTGCTCCCCACACCAACCCAGTAACCTCCTTTACCTTACTTACACATGGCTTTCTCAGCCCAAACAGCACTGCCACCTTCAACCAAACCCAGGCTCTGTTTATGCGAGCTCCAGGTAGAGACAGGGATGATACTACCTTTCCTAGCACATTCACCATACTCTATTTCACACGCTACATAGCATAACTACAATATAAGCTAAAGTTAAAGGAGATAAATAAACTCACAGGATCAGCAAACACACTCACCTTGCAGCATGGCCTCAAACAAAAGGGATTCAAATAGGCCACTCCCACACTTAAATAACCTTCCTCTTCCTGGATTTCCTCCTGAGAGGAAGTGGATCTCTCCACCTGATCTCAAGAAGTTATGTGCTCTGCTTAGTAGTTCCCCCTGCTGGCCCCCAACTGACATTATTCCTCCTCATCCAAATCCACTGGCTGGCTCTGGCTGCTTCATCTGACACTTCCCTCACTGTCTTCCTCAAACTCTGTCCCCGCACTCCGAGTTCCCCCAGGAGTGAGACAGTTGATCTTGCTATGAATCCCCTACACCCCACTTCCACTGGACAAATCCTAGTCTTCCATCCTCGCTGCTCAGCTTCTGCTCCTAAGTCTGCATATCTAAGCTTTTTTCTTTCATAGGCTTCTTCCACAGAGTCTTCCCAAGGAACTGTCAGCTCAATGAAATAAACTATCCGTTGACTCACTGACCACAACACTAAGTCAGGCCTCTGCCTGGTACAGACTATTTCCTGGGGAACAACAAGCTTTCACCCTAAATCTACTTGCATTTTCCAATCACAAGCACCTTCTAGGCGGCCACACCCTTGCCTCCTCACTAACTTATCTCTTCTGTATTTCTCCCCCTCACGGACAAACTGAATTGCTAAAGTCATATCCTTAACACCTTCTGAATTCACCTGCCTTCCTTTCCCTTCGATGCCTGCAGCTAAACATTTCAACACCTGGTTATGTTGCCATGCATATCGGCCTTGTGGCACGTCCTTCAGCAGCAACAATCACATTTGCTGACACAACAGGATGTAAACAGGCGTTACAGTGAAACCAAAGAATGCACACGCTATAGACCACATCACAATTTTTATTTACAACCACTTGCAGGGAGAAAATCCTCCCATTACGAACATTAAAATCATCCAGCGCTGAGCAAACTTTGCCTCAGTGAGTTTGTTTTAGCCACATAAAAAAGCCCATACAAAAAAAAAATATAAAATCAGTTCACGCATACATTATATTTAGGATATTTTCACCACTCTTTATGTGTTCAAAACTAACCACAAAATGTGGGGGAATTTGTGTTAGGTAGATTATTTCTTTGTTGTAACTATGCTTCTTGCTCATAGGTGCTGACAGTCACCTGACTGTCAGCACCTGGGGGTACCAGAAGCTCAAAACAAGAGTCAGTAGCAAAAACAAAAAACAAACAAAAAAAAAACAATGTCATTGACAGAGAAGATTTCGCAAATGTTTCACAACCCACAAACTCAGCTCTGCTGCTCATCCCACAAATGCATGTTCCTTACAAATGTGGCACCATTTAAAAGGGAAATAAACAAAAACAAAAAGAAACAAAAGATTTACTGCCAAGAAGCTTCATTACAACAAAGAAATAATCTGCCAAACACAAATTTCCTCACTTTTTGTGCTTAGTTTATGTTGTTTTTTTATGACTGCAGCGTGTGTGAAGATCTCAAGATAAATTTACTACTTTGTGGTAGCCTGGTTCCAGACCATAGACCCCGCCCACTCAACTGAGTAGGCTTACATCTCTGGTCTGGCATACTGCAATGAATTTGCGATTTATCTCGTCCAAACAATGGACAGACCAATGAACGCCGGGGGTGGGGGCGGGTCTAGCGATTAGCCAATCAGCGCCACGCTGATGTCAAGCTGTACGCCGGTGGGTAACTGGTGAGGATAGCAACAATGGCGACCGCTACAGATCCTACAGACCACATTAACGATGCTGTCGAGGTGTTTCGTCACTACTCACGTTAATGGAGAACCAAATTAAGGAAGCTGCTAAACTGGACTTAATGGCGACGCAGCTGGGCGTGCACGACGACGGAGACATTTTAAACGGGCAATACTCGCTTGTTTTCGGCACCCCTGAGGCATGGATACTAATGACGTCATATTCTGGGTGAGTCGTTGATCTCTACTGATTGGTTAGGGAAAAATCAAATTCCCTCCCCCTTGTAAATCGCCTTCAATGGAGGCAGTGTCAGACTGAAGGTTCTGGGAGCTACAGTCTGACACTCAGGCAAACTTTGTGGAACAATAAAATTTATCTTCAATCTTGAATCTTTACCTTGCGGTCAGACAGTCTTTTCCAATGGATATCTGAAGCTGTTAAATCAAAGTCACCAGATTCATTTTATGTAGCAGAGCACAGAGTTGCTGCCTCATTTAGTGAGTGTGTGAGGTAAAGATGAGCAAATATTCAGACACTTACACTGATACTGAGTTTTTCAGGTGGCCAAAATCTGTTCTGCTGCGGCCCTGTCCACAACAGTCCAGACACTTCTGTGTCTGTAGATTCAGTTTATCAAAGATGAGAGCAACAAAGAACATAAAATAATCACAGCAGAAACATCAGACATGTCGGATCACCGTGTTACGGCTGAAACAAGTTTGCTGTTTTTTACATTTCTCCATAATTCAAATCAGTTGCCAGTAGGAGTGGGCGGATCGATCCCAGAAACATTCTCTTGATACTACATTTTCATTTTGAAGATCGATCCTAGCGTCAACAGGATCAATACAAAAAAAGTAAACAGTTCCTCCAGTCTTCATCGTACCACTTTGTATTTCAAGAGACAAACTGTCTTTGCAAACAACATTCTGTTGTCCTGAACACATCTAGTGCATGTACTCTTTGCATCTCTGCTGCTATTGTGTTCTCTGCAGACCCAGCAGCGTCTTCTTGGTTTCACTTTCACCCAATGTCAGCAGCAGCTTCCTGTTTACTGCTGTTGTTGGACTTTCCTCAGTGCAGAATCTTTGAAGTCCAACTTGGTCTGAAACATTTACACACGTCTTCAGTCTGTGCAGCCCTGCAACTGAGATTTCTAAAAATCCAGACTTGAGTCTAAATCTGTATTTGTTCTGTGTGCGAGTCATCCTTTCCTATGTTGTTACTCAGTTTTCTACATACACACTGAAACATGAAGTTAGAGCCTGAAGCTTCAGAACCCTGAGACTGAGTGGAGATAACCAGTGTCGTTGTATCACTTCTTTCTTCTTTCTGCTGACGGGCTGAATAAACTACAGAGTGGATGTGCTGCAGATTTTCACAGAGTCTGATGGAGACTGTGTTCAAGTGTGGTGTCCCAGCCGTTGCTCCTGGTTGGGTCTTGAGAGGCAAAGTGGTCCAAGGGGAGGGGTCAGACTAACAGTGAGTCAACAGACCCTGATGGATCAGACCTGGAGCACCTCGCCATGACAACACAAACAGAACCCCCTTTCGGAAGCAGGCTAGAGAGGGAAGCTGCACACGGGACCAAAAATCAGTCAAGTCACTAAACATTTCATTCAGCATGTTGAGTCAGCGTCTGAGACTGCAGAGCCTGTCTGTGATAGAGGTCTCAGGCTGATGCAAATACTTTGATCACAGCCATGGTAAGAGGCATCAATATCAGTTTTCAAATGCTTATTTGGTCAATCAGCCTGTATATATCTACATGGACTTGACTCATGGGGCTCGGTGGGGCACAGTCCCAAAGATCAACATGGAGTCACCATCCTGTGGGCTCACCAGTCGCAGAGATACGCTTCAGGGTCGGGTGCATTGTGAGCAGCAACATTGCCCCGGACAGTTGCATGGTTGATTTTGAAAAGTTTGTGGTCAGTGTACGGAAATTGCTCAACTTCAGCAAACACTGAAATGAAGAGACTCGGAGAACCACAGAGAAAAGTTACAGCTAGCGGAATTACTTTAATTGCAAAGTACAACTCAACAATACAGGTCGTAGAAAACAGTGGACACAGCAGAAACAGCCCCGCTCATACAACTTCCAAAAACCTTTATACTATCTGAGTGAGTGAGTGAGCGTCTGTTTGTTTGTGTGCATGCGTGTGCGTGTGTGTGTGCGTCCATGTGCAGACGTGCCTGGGTCTGGGACCTAACCGTTCTGCCACGTTTGATTTCCTGGAAATGATCATACAAGAATTACTCAATATTTCAAAAACAATTCCTAAAAGGAGTCCTTCCTAGTAACTCCAAAGTACAACAACTCGACAGTATTCAAAAACAACTTCTTATAAGGAGTCCTTCCTATTGCGAAATCTGACATCTGGTCAACTGTTTCTAAGACCTTTTGAAACTGACATTATTTTCACATTTGATATAGAACAATACATTATCTGCCTCTACATCAGCTCTCACACATGGCAGTCCTACAGGGAGGAATCTGGTGGTCCAACATAGGGTTACAGTTGAAATAAAAAAACAGATAAAAATAATCAAAGACAAAAGTACGATATCAACACAGCTATCAGGGCATGGGGAGGAAGCAGTAGGAAGATGTTTGCCTGGCCCTGAAAATGTCCAAAACAATGCAGGGTAAACACATTTGTGGGCTTTAATGTGTAGAAACATAAATTTAAGGTCTGGAGCTGGGCCAGAAAGCTCGCGACCTCATTCCCTTCTTCTCGAACAAACTTCCTTTGTTTTCTATTAAATATCAAAACTTGAATACTCAGAGGTCAAAAATCACTGGAGACACGTGGAATCAGATGCAACTGAGTTTAATGTGCACGCAGGCATCAGCACACATCAACTCAATGAGTCAAGCTCCGGAGCAAGACTGGAATTTCTTTGTCTGTGCACTCGCTTTTATTGTGAAGATTTCTGCTGAGTCACCTTTTTTCTTTAACCCTACCCACTTGGGCTGAACATAACGGTGTCACAGCTTCGCCGTTCTTCCCTCAAAGCCAGCCTATCTACTTGCGCTCGTAATAGTTTCCTGGGCAGTCTAGGCCCGCCTCCTCTTACCAGAGTCATATCAGGACAAGTTGGAATTACCCTAACTTTCCATCAGTGTTTCTGAGCCCATCCATGTGCTATTTTTAAGAAATGATGCACAATTAATTCTAGGTACTTCTCCACCACAATGTTTAAGTGTTCAATGAGTGTATGTGTGTGTCATAGGAATACATGAAATAATAAACCAGTGTATGACTTGTCAGTGCACAAAGTACAATGCTTCGACACGTATCTTTAAAGGTCAACTTAAAGGAACAGTATAAACACTACAGTAAAAGTACATTACACTACAAATGTCACTACCAACATTGGTCACATCAGGATGGGTTCTCTCTGGTGTGAGCACGTTGATGGATTTTTAGGTCATACCGTTCAATAAAAGCTTTCTCACACTAGTCACAGCTGTACGGGTTCTCTCCTGCATGCCGGCATTGGTGGGTTCTCAATTGAGTGCACCAGGCAAATAATCTTCCACACTGGTCACACCAGTACGGTTTCTCTCCTGTGTGAATACGTTGGTGGCTTTTTAAGGCCCATGACAGTGCAAAGGCTTTGCCACATTGATCACAGCTGTACGGTTTCTCTCCTGTGTGAATACGTTGGTGGCTTTTTAAGGTTGCTGACTGTACAAAGGCTTTGCCACATTGATCACAGCTGTAGGGTTTCTCTCCGGTGTGAATGCGTTGGTGGGTTTTTAAGGCCCCTAACTGTGGAAAGGCTTTGCCACATTGATCACAGCTGTAGGGTTTCTCTCCGGTGTGAATGCGTTGGTGGGTTTTTAAGGCCCCTAACTGTGGAAAGGCTTTGCCACATTGATCACACCTGTATGGTTTCTCTCCGGTGTGAATATATTTATGAGATATTAAGGTTCTGATTTGAGTAAACTTTTTCCCACATTGGTCGCACCCGTATGGTTTCTCTCCTGTGTGACTGCGTTGATGGGCTGTCAAGTGACCTGATCGTGTGAAAGCTTTGCCACATTGATCACAGCTGTACATTTTCTCTCCTGTGTGAATTCTTTGGTGAGTGTCAAGGGACATGCGTTGCGAAAACGTTTTCCTACATTGGTCACGGCAGTGCCACTTCTCTGCAGTGTGAACACGGTGGTGACTTTTTAAGCCACGTAGAGTGGTGAAAGCTTTCTCACATTGATCACAGCTAAACAGTTTCTCTGCTGTGTCAATGTCTTGTTTTTTTGAGCTCCCTGACTCTGTGAAATCCTTCCCACTTTGGAAAAAAATGGACAGTTCCCCTTCAATGTGAATGCGTTGATGGGCTTTGAGGGCACTGCAGCGCAAAAATGTTTTCTCACATTGGTCACAGCTGTATGGTTTCTCTCCAGTTTGAACTCTTTGATGAATTTTTAAAGATCCAGATGTTGTGAAGGACTTGTCACGGTGGTGACGTATGAGTTCCTCTCTTCCTCTCTGTTCCTATAGCAACAAACAGAAAAAGAGTTAATGAGTTGTCACGGTGCAGCGAGTCAACTAAAACCATAAATAACATTTAAAGCATGTCTGCCAAACATAACCCACAATGTCTGACTAATGCATTACCACCAACAAATGTTATGATAAATAACTTACAGAATAGTTTTTATTTAGGTTTTGACTTTTTGATAGGAATTGATACCAATACTACTTATCAATGTGACTCTCACTGATACTTCTCTCCATAATTTAGTGGTTTAGTGGTTTTGGGTTGGACCTGAGATTCTTGACTTGTGCTCATGTCTCCCCCGTGATTGTACAGGCTAACCGCCACACCAAAGTCTTTTCTCATTTTCTTTAAATATTTTATCAGCTACTTTTCATAACCCACATAAACCATTTGTCATAAATCAGATCCACTGTGCAGCACTTATTCAGAAAGACAATGTGACTCTTAAAGGGGCAATAAGCGGAAATTCCTCATTTCTAGATTGAAGGAATTTAAAAAAATCGCTATGTGAAGAACTAGGAGGTGTAATTTCATCTAGAGTATAGCATGACGTCACACATCCTCTCTGTGTTGATCTCCAGCCCCTTGTTTACAAGCCGGTCTACAGGCAGTGCAGTGATTTCGCTTTTTGCCCCTTTAATGCTGGTAGGGCTGACTCAAAAAATTCGAGCTTCGAAGCTTTGTTCGATGGCATGGGATTAGATTGTGAAATTTTTTTTTTTTGAATATTCAGCCTTTTTTTCTCCCGTTTTTTTTTGGGGGACCTTGAAAGCAACACTGAAGGCCGGCCCCATTAGGCCGAGTAAAGAAGTTATCTGGTCTGATTGTTGCATGAATTGCCTACAAAAGTTTCACAGTAAATCAGAGAACAGGGATATTATTATTGCCACGGGTTATTTGCAATAGACAAACTTATTCTTTACTGGTGAGTTAAGGGAGAATAGCTATCATGTAATTAAAAAAGAAAACATCTCCGACAAGGAAATAGAAAGCCTGACGTGCAATGAATGGAGACCTGCTATTATCCTGCTTGAACACAAATGACTAAATTCTTTCAACAATGTGACTCAACATAATGATAAAATAGATTTTTCTGATGTAAAATAATATGCTGATGGTGACATTTTCCACCGGTCCGCTGCGCTCTGAGTCTGGTGTCAGTGACACATGCTGCTCTGAGTCGCGCATCTGTCTGCTTGTGCTGCAGTGCGCGCCGAGGGTTTTAATTTTCAGTGTTCAAATCAAAAGTTAAACACTACTTATCAGCAACCAGAAGTGTTTTTTCGTTTGTGAATATTTTTATCTTAATTCTAGGGTTGCAAGAAACTACTTTTTTGCCAT
Organism: Epinephelus fuscoguttatus; assembly: GCF_011397635.1. Classification (NCBI taxonomy): domain Eukaryota; kingdom Metazoa; phylum Chordata; class Actinopteri; order Perciformes; family Serranidae; genus Epinephelus; species Epinephelus fuscoguttatus. Next base: position 4,414,421 of record NC_064774.1, on the reverse strand, counting down.
AATTTTTAAGTTATTAACTTTTTTTTCGCACCGCATGGTACAATAACTATCTAAGAATACAATGCGTTTCAGGGTATCCCAGAATTGATATTATGATTAATGTGAATGATCCTGTTTTGATCTATTTTGTACTTCAGATTTATATTGTTTAGCATTAATTGGTGACAGAAAAAAATGAATTTCATTCTGCAAGGAAACGCGTGTCCTTACTGTGCATATGACAATAAACACTTTGAATCTTGAATCTATATGTTTTATGAAGACCCTATGTGCACTCAAAGCTGTGGCACAAGTTATGCACCGAAATCTGGCAGAAGGAAGACGAAGACGAAGACGAAGAAGAAGAAGTATGAGGAATAACAAGTGTGTTCCTGTATGTGCTGTGTACATCAGGCACAGAAATAAAATGAATCATCATGATGATCATTTATCATAATTTGTCCGCACATATCCCACATCTGCATGCACATATGAGATCACGTATGTGCTTAACCGTGGAGAGGGATCCGCACGGATTACGGATCAAAGATGATCCGTTGCACCATTAGTGGACACAGTACATCACTTGGGAAAAAAGAATGATGCCACTACCAACAAAATGCCCAGACCAATAATCATACAGTTCGCAATGCCAACTATTCAAGATGAGATATGGGAAAAAAAAAAAATCAAGAGAGGCGAGAGTCTGCAAAGAGATGAACATTCAGTTCAAGGAGGACTTTTCAAAGGAGGATCATGAATATGCTTTGGGAGTATTTCTTGATTTATCCAAAGCTTTTGACATGGTTAATCATGATATTTTACTTCAAAAATTGTTACATTATGGTTTTACTGGAATTACTTACACATGGTTTTACAATTATATTCATAATCGACAACAGTTTGTAAACATTAATGGATCGACATCTGATAGGGCAACTATAACCTGTGGGGTCCCACAGGGATCTATTTTAGGACCACTCCTATTCCTCATTTACATTAATGATCTGGCTGCAGCATTATCCTCCATGTTTCCTGTACTTTTTGCTGATGATACCAATTTATTTGTCTCACATTCTAATTTTTCTGTACTGATGGCCAAATCCAACACTGATTTAGAAAGAATTTCCACATGGTTTATATTAAACAAATTCTTTAAATGTTAACAAATCTAATTTTATTGTATTTACTTCAAAAAACAAAAAATACTCTAGATCTAACTCTTGTCTTTCCATTGGAAACAACTCAATTACCCAGGTTTCATTCACAAGTTTCCTTGGAGTCATAATTGATGAAACTCTAAGCTGCAAGACTCATATTTAATCAGTTTGCAATAAAAGGTCTGCTGGTATCATTGGCAGAATTCAAGGTTTGGTTCATCAAAAGTGTTTATTAATCCTCTATTATAGTTTAATCTATCCGTATCTTATATATTGCAATGTTATTTGGGGAGCTACCTATCCCATTCACCTTCATAAGCTTTATAGTTTACAAAAGAAGTTCTGCAGAATTGCCACTTTCAGCAGTAGGGTAGAACACTCAGCCCCTCTCTTCAATCAGCTTAATATTTTATCAATTTTTAAAATAAATGTATATCAAACCTGTATATTAATATACAAAATCTTGCATCCGTATTCTTCATTTTCCATGCCTTGTAAAGAATTTTTCCAGACTAACAGTGATGTTCATAAGTATAATACGAAACATGCCAAATGTTTACATCTTCCAATGTTTCGTAGGCTTTGTCAGTTCTCCATCAGATATAGAGGGGCTCAGCTTTGGAACAGTCATATTCAAATTGCATCTCAGTCTACCTCACTCAAGAGTTTCAAATATAGGCTACAGTCCTGTCTGATGAACCAAACTCTTCAAACTGATCACATTTAACTATAATTGACCATCCTCTATCCACTGTAAGGATCTGACTGATTTGTCTGTATACAAGTGTGCTTTGGCACATGCGTATACAGTCGCACACTCCCATGCTCGCTTGAGCACGCATACACACGGACTCATTCACACACACACACACACACACACACACACACACACACACACGCTTATGCTCTCACTCACAATTCTATTTGTTGTTGTCTTTGCTTTTTGATTCCATGTTTTTATATTTGTTTGTCTATTTTTTGCTATGGACTTATTAATATATGTTCTTAATGCTGATGTGGTGAGATTTCCTCTATAAGCCTCTCGGGGTTTTTTAAATCTCACCTGCACAATCTGCTTGCTGTATTCTCTCGGTTTTGTTTGCTTGTTTTTCTTTTTCACTGTGCAAATAAACAAAACAAATGAACAAAACAAAGCCCCAGCTAAGCTGTGGCCCAAGATGCAAGAAGCCAGAAGAAATGGGAAAAGAGTAGGGCTGCAACGATTCCTCGAGTAACTCGACTACCTCCATTACAAAAAAATGATAGAGGAATTTTCTGTGCCTCGAAGCCTCGTCTAATTAAATTTAAAGCTCCCCAGCAAGCATTTTTTGGTTTAAAAAACATCTAATAGCCTTCTACATGAAAACCTGGGGCCTGTTGTTCAAAAGTAGAATTAACCAATCCAGGATAAGTGGAAAAGCGAGGCTGGACAAATTCCCCTGAGTCCATCCTGGCTTAATTGGTTGTTCGAAAACCAAGCCAGGCTGAGGAGGCGTGGCTTTGTCAAGCCAGGTGTAACTTATTCAGGTGAGTGCGCGTCCACGGCTTTCTTAAATAGACCCCGAGATCGATCACAGATTAACCGATGCAGCAATGGAGAGGGCACGTGCCGCATACTTCTCACCCAGTGAGCAGCGTCTCATCATAGACACTTATGAAGAGGTAAAACATATAATCACGAAGAAAGGAAACACTGCAGCTATAATAAAGCAGAGAGAGAGGGCGTGGCAAACAATTGCGGACCGACTGAATGCGTAAGTAATCTAAAAACTTGCTGCGCAAATGAATCTGTCATAATTACAATTAAAGTTCCTTCCACAAATTAACAGTTGTACACTTCACCTTAAAAGGTGAGCAGTGGATATAATACTACTCGGGAACCAACTGCTGATTTCACACCAGCGGAAGAGCTCGCCCTGGATCAGAACTGAGGCAGGCCGATGATGGAGGAGGAACTGCCCTCTTCATACAAGGTACACTATTCCAGTATACTGTAATAGTATACTGTACATTGATTCCATGTACAGTATACTATTCCAGTATACTGTACATGGAATCAATCATTTTATTCATTCATTAATCAACCATTGGTGTTATGTGGACTGTCTGACTTTGGATTGTCTTGCAGTGTAAGACAAATTGACAAATTAAAAGAAAGACCTGAAGGAAACTGGACTTGGAAATTAAGAAACTACAGAAAGAAGTAAGTGACTTTAATGCACACTGTAAGCATGACTGTGATGCAGTGTATTAATCAATATCATTTCTCTTTCTCTCCACAGCTCAAAGCAGACACTGACTGATTACAGTATTTTTCATTTAAATAAAATGAGGTTGAAGAACATTGTGGTTTCATCTTCATGTTTTCATTCATTGATGTAAAGTACACTGGAGTTATTGGTCCAGTTAACTGGGAATATAATTTGGGAAGGTCACACAGTTATGACACCTAATAACCATTAATTGTGTTAATGCCAAATACACCTACTTGTATGTTTATTCCAACAATTAATCCTTTTTTATTAGTAAAGATATGTGCATGGCTTCAGCATGGCTGTCACCCTCTCCACAACGCTCTGGTCGAACAGAGGAGCACCTTCAGCCAGAGACTGATTGCTCCTAAATGCACCACTGAGCGCCACAGGAAGTCATTCTTACCTGTGGCCATTAAACTGTACAACTCCTCCCTCTGATGATCGGACTCATTTGGCTATTTATAAAAACAAAACAAACAATATAATTACTCATTCTTATTTCATTTATAACGCTACAACCATTTCATTAGTATTTTATTTATATCGTCATCTTTATCTCTTGTTTCCATTCATGCTGTATTTCTATTTCTACTTTGCACGGAGCACTGGAACAAAAACAATTTCCCCCCGGGAATTAATAAAAAGTATTCTGAATCTGAATGTCAAAGTATGTTTGGGCTATGACAAAAATAATGTTTTAAATGTTAAATGTTTTGTTTTTATTGTAGGCTCAGAGGCCGTTTACATGTACACGATGATTTTGATAAACGGAGACATCTTCCTTTGTTTGTGCCCCTCGTTTACACTCTGAAAACGAGTCTTTCTAAAAACTCCAGCCAGAGTGGAGATTTTGGAAACTCTGGTTGCATGTTTGCATGTAAACTGAGATAAACAGAGATAAACGGAGTTATAGGCAGCCCACGTCACAGTATGCGCCGGAACTTGCGCCTGTGTAAAAAGTGCGACCTATGTTGCTATGGTGACAATGGATACATGGAAGGCTTGAGCTTCTCGTTACACTGCCACCTACAGGTTTGGCATGCGGTGAAATGTCCGTTTATGAAACTAGCCGGCAACGTGTAAATGGCGTCTCAATGTATTTTGTTCAAAATGAGGCAAATACGTACATAAGAACATGAAATGACCATAGAACACAGCTGACTGGACAGATAAGGCACCAGGCTAAACTAAGCCTGGTTGTTAGCCTGGTCGGGACCAGGCGAAGTGCACAGAATAAATATCCATGGCAACATATGTGCCTCTGCTTTTGAACAACTGAATCAACGCTAAGTTAAGCCAGGATAACCAACATATCCCGGCTTAATCCCTTATCTAGGTTTTAAACAACAGGCCCCAGACGTCTAGGCTAAATCACGGCTGAATTTGGGCTGTCAGTGAAAATTTGGTAGACGTCTAACCATAGCCAAAGTGTAGACGTCATCAATTATATGGCTATGTAGAGACCATGTCCAAAAAAATGGAGATAAACATATTTTAATTACTGTTGACTCTCCATATGTGATTGAATATCATACCACACGCCATCTGCAATGGCGAAAATTACATTTAATCAATTTCAAAATTAAATCGGCTAGATTTGGGTTACATGTAGCTAGACTAAATCAGAGCTAAATATAGCCAATACGTTTAAATCACGACTATTGCTTGCTGGGTCACGTCTCGCTGCTCCTACCCATACGGCCAGTGTTGTATGCCCTGTTTTGTTCGTTTGTCAGTTTGTGCCTCATACAGATCTGCTGGTAAAGTTAACTTGGCGTTAGCAAGCGTGATAAGACGTCAGAGAGGCGACGTTGTGCAAATAAACCGAAGATTTATTAATTTTCTGTAGCAGTAAACACATGGGCCGATAACAAATGTGTTATCTAACTATACTAAAGCTTTACAAGCTATTCAGGGCTGCCGACGATAACATTAACATGACAAACAGCAAGGCTACGGCTAACAAGTTAACATACTGACACTCCCCAGACACACACACACATATACCAGAAAGCCTCTCAGTGCTTAGCTGCTAACGTTAGCTCTGGTACAACACAGGTACCGCACAGAAACTTTTACAAAAGGGTCATAATGTGCTTCTAGTGACTGTCAAATCGCCAGCTAAAGTTGTTTACACTGCGGACACAGAGACCTGCTCTCATGGGACAAAGATCCTCTAAGAAGAAAAACGGTTCACCCTGCTCTGCTGCCAGGAACAAACTGGGAGGCAAAGATCCTCTCTGAGGAAGAGGGCTCACTTTGCTGCAGGGTTCACCAAAACGTTGTTTTGTTTTTTTTCTTTTAATAAATTGAACACACATTAAAGAACATACAAGATCCTGTAGAGAATTAATACATATAATACAATAAATATTGTCTAATTAAATGAAGGAAGGGGATTTTTTTAAAGTCAAATAAAATATTGGGGATTTATGTAAAAATATACATAGAGACATATGAATAATTATAAAATTAAAGATACGTAGCACATATTGTTATGGTGCCATTGGTTTTGGCCTTGGTGCCCCAATGAATTTGTATTTATCAAAGGCCAAAGTGGCCTTGCCCTAAAATTACTTAATTCCAGGCCTGTAATTGGGCTTTAATTAAGCAAAAGTATGTTTTATCTGATTACTCGACTAATCAATGGAATATTCAACAGAATAATCGATTGCCAAAATATTCGATAGCTGCAGCCCTAAAAAAGAGCCTTTCTCAAAGGAGGCTACGCACTCATTGAAGGACACAGAACTGACCCATAACTGATATTTTCAGCAAGGTAATATTCAAGCACTTTGTCAAAATATACATGGTTTCATTACAAGTATATTTGATGAGAATTTAAACTGATAATACTTCATAAGACAAAATTTAAAGCCCAATAAGTTGGTATGGTTATGTTCTAAGGGCAACATATTTCATTCCTGCATTAGAAGCAAGTTAAAGACATATTGAAAACAGTTACATTATAAATTATGTCTATTTCTTTTTTATCTTTGAATGTTAGGGGGTTAAAAACAGTGTTAAGTGAAAAGCAATCTTTTTATTTTGCAAGGAACAAAAATCAAAATGTGTTTTCTTACAAGAGACTCATTCTGTTATGACTGACGAAAAGTTTTGGAAAGGTCAGTGGGGCGATTCTGCTTTTTTTTTTTTTGCACATGGAACTTCTCATTCAGCTGGAGTAATGGTATTATTTAACAGGTTTCCAGGCATGATAATTGACAATCAAACAGATACATAACGTCATTGGTTAATGGTAGTAGTAGAGATAAATGACAAATGTTACATTTTAGTGTGTATTTATGGTTAGAATAATAAAGCTGCGGACAGGGACATGTTTGCAGAACTAGGTAAACTTGTGAATGATTGGAAAATAACCTACACTTCAGATCAAGTGATAATGGGTGGAGACTTCAACATACAGTACAGGCCAAAAGTTTGGACACACCTTCTCATTCAATGCGTTTTCTTTATTTTCATGACTATTTACATTGTAGATTCTCACTGAAGGCATCAAAACTATGAATGAACACATGTGGAGTTATGTACTTAACAAAAAAAGGTGAAATAACTGAAAACATGTTTTATATTCTAGTTTCTTCAAAATAGCCACCCTTTGCTCTGATTACTGCTTTGCACACTCTTGGCATTCTCTCCATGAGCTTCAAGAGGTAGTCACCTGAAATGGTTTCCACTTCACAGGTGTGCCTTATCAGGGTTAATTAGTGGAATTTCTTGCTTTATCAATGGGGTTGGGACCATCAGTTGTGTTGTGCAGAAGTCAGGTTAATACACAGCCGACAGCCCTATTGGACAACTGTTAAAATTCATATTATGGCAAGAACCAATCAGCTAACTAAAGAAAAACAAGTGGCCATCATTACTTTAAGAAATGAAGGTCAGTCAGTCCGGAAAATTGCAAAAACTTTAAATGTGTCCCCAAGTGGAGTCGCAAAAACCATCAAGCGCTACAACGAAACTGGCACACATGAGGACCGACCCAGGAAAGGAAGACCAAGAGTCACCTCTGCTTCTGAGGATAAGTTCATCCGAGTCACCAGCCTCAGAAATCGCAAGTTAACAGCAGCTCAGATCAGAGACCAGATGAATGCCACACAGAGTTCTAGCAGCAGACCCATCTCTAGAACAACTGTTAAGAGGAGACTGCGCGAATCAGGCCTTCATGGTCAAATAGCTGCTAGGAAACCACTGCTAAGGAGAGGCAACAAGCAGAAGAGATTTGTTTGGGCCAAAAACACAAGGAATGGACATTAGACCAGTGGAAATCTGTGCTTTGGTCTGATGAGTCCAAATTTGAGATCTTTGGTTCCAACCGCCGTGTCTTTGTGAGACGCAGAAAAGGTGAACGGATGGATTCCACATGCCTGCTTCCCACTGTGAAGCATGGAGGAGGAGGTGTGATGGTGTGGGGGTGTTTTGCTGGTGACACTGTTGGGGATTTATTCAAAATTGAAGGCACACTGAACCAGCATGGCTACCACAGCATCCTGCAGCGACATGCCATCCCATCCGGTTTGCGTTTAGTTGGACCATCATTTATTTTTCAACAGGACAATGACCCCAAACACACCTCCAGGCTGTGTAAGGGCTATTTGACCAAGAAGGAGAGTGATGGAGTGCTGCGGCAGATGACCTGGCCTCCACAGTCACCGGACCTGAACCCAATGGAGATGGTTTGGGGTGAGCTGGACCGCAGAGTGAAGGCAAAGGGGCCAACAAGTGCTAAACACCTCTGGGAACTCCTTCAAGACTGTTGGAAAACCATTTCAGGTGACTACCTCTTGAAGCTCATGGAGAGAATGCCAAGAGTGTGCAAAGCAGTAATCAGAGCAAAGGGTGGCTATTTTGAAGAAACTAGAATATAAAACATGTTTTCAGTTATTTCACCTTTTTGTTAAGTACATAACTCCACATGTGTTCATTCATAGTTTTGATGCCTTCAGTGAGAATCTACAATGTAAATAGTCATGAAAATAAAGAAAACGCATTGAATGAGAAGGTGTGTCCAAACTTTTGGCCTGTACTGTAGTTTAAATGTGATTTGGAGATTTCAAAACTGCCTATTAAGCTGTCAGATTTCCATAAACAGGTACTGCATTACTGGAAAATGATATAGACGCATAATTTCACACCACATGGCTCCACCTTGTGGAATAATAGAACCATTACAATTAGTAAGAAAACCTTAAGATAAAAAAACAGATAACTGGCTGCTCTGTGTTGTAGAGCGTAGATCCAAAAATGTATCGGGTGCTCTTGGAAAAAAGGAGGGAACTCCAAAATACTGCAAACAGGAAAAGGGCTGGAGAAAACATTTTCAGCCCTGATGAAGACCAACAGTGGTTGAAACATGTTGGCTTTTTAATGAGTTGGCCATTATATTAAAGGCTTTTTAATCTAATCTTTCCTTCCTCATTCTCATTTTTGTTTGGAGTGCCTGGATTCTTTTCCTGTTTGCAGTAGTAAGAAAACCTTGTTTAAAAAAGAATGGTATGAGAAAAAAGTGTTATATGTTGTTGACTTGATGGATGAACATGGCCATTTTATTCAACGTGATTCATTTGTAGAAAAGTTTCATTTAAAATGCTCCGTCAGAGAGTTCAGTCCAATTTGTAAAGCCATTCCGCTTCCTTTCAAACACATGACACAAAGTGTTCCGACGGTCCAGAAGCACATTTAGATTAGTTCAGTTAAGCTCAGTCTGAGTAATAGATAATATAAAATCACCTTGCCCCCACCCAGCTAGGTCTCTCTTTCTTCTCACTTTGATTTAGTTTATTATTTTTATGCCAAATATATTTGTATGTATAACTGTCTGTAACGCATGCTGTGTGTCTAAATAGTGATGCCGTTGTTTTGTCGGCGCTTGTGTAGTTGCAGCCTTCTCTGATCTGCGTGCAAGCTCTTTGATGTGTGTATGCCTGCGTGAGTGTCCGGACACGTTGGAGTGAGCGAGAGAGTGGAGCCGTGTCTGCTGGTGAAAGCCGTTGTTGCCGTCCGTTGGTCGTTGAAGACGTGAAGAGGATTTTCGGGACTGTTCCTGTCTGGTGTGCAGATCAACGCCAGCTGAGAGTCGCTAGCTAGCTAGAGCTAAGCTAGCTAGCCTTTGTCGCACCACTTTACAGTGGACTACAAACTCTGTAGCCGGCTCCTTCGACGGACAGTCACCAGTGGCTTTACATCGCCGTTTCTAATTGGTTTGTAGGGTTAGCAGTCATAATATTTAGTTTAGTGAGTCAAAGTAAGTGTACAGTCCTTTCAGTTTAATTTAATTTCGTTATTGTAGCGTGAGCTGTAACACAAAGCACTCTTACATATTCACATGTGGTTATTAAGTTGCCTGAAATAAAGACTGGTGAAGTGTATGTTGGTGATAAGAAATGTAATAACAAAGTCATTGCTAATGTTTTGAAATGCAAATTGTTTTCTGATTTTCAAAAGTAAGAATAATCCATAACGGGAACATTTTAATGAATAAATGTTTCCATTATCTTAAATGGCCAATTTCACCAAAAGTAAAAGACGTTCACTTTAGAATTGTAAACAATGTTTATCCAGCTGCTGAAACTTTACCACAAAGATTTCATTTTCAAGTAAATCCTTATGTGTATTTTGTTCAAGAGAACCCGAAACTATTGAGCATTTATTTTTATCATGGGTAAATATCATATACACCATTGCAAATGGAAAAACTGTAAAGCCTCCATATTTTGCTTTAAAAATGAACTGAAGAATTATTTATCGTCCATTAAGATATGATCTAAAAATAATCAGTCCCTTAAAGACCTGTATGAAGTCATGTTTAAGTCTCTTACATTTTCATTTCATCCTTGCTGCTGTTCATTTTCTTGAAATCTCCAACGAGCCGATTGTTTCTTCTGCGAGCTCTCGCGAGAACACGCGACACACTGCGCGGGAAAATACCCTGCAACACAGACCGTCTCAAGTGTTTCTTTACTCTGAGTGAGTTAAAGATGAAAACAGGAAACACGGAGACATAAAACCTTTTTGCTTTGTTACATTTCCTTTCTCCAGATGTGATGTGGAACCAGAGAATGAGCGGATGATCCACGGAGCCTCGAGACTCTTCCTCGTGTCTTTAGTGTGGCTGCTGTCAAGCCCTTTTTATCCATGACGTCATCAACACTCACCTCAACATCGCTGCTATCAGAGGACGAGCCTGCTGCTTGTCTTCTCCGGACCTTGTTGCTCCGGTGCTCCGGGTTCTGCTTGTCCTCCTCCATTCCGCTCCTCTACTGCTCCTCCTCTCTCATGGACTCTGATGTTCTGCTCCTGATCTCCGCTCGCTTCTTCTTCTTCTTCTACTTCAACTTTTTCTGCTTCTTCTTTGAGGTTTACTGGCGGTTGGCAAACGACGTCATGTTGCATTACCGCCACCTACTGGTGCGGAGTGTGGACCGAACTCTCTAATAATTAAATAGATTTTTTAAAAACACAAATAACTCATGTCTTTTCAATCACAATAATTTCTTTTAGATAATAAATAGTAATCAGATTAATTACCTGAGTTCTTCTGTAAAATATCTTTTTCAGGTTTTGGATAAGTTGCTTTCTTTCGTCTTAATATTTCTGACAGTACATAACAGGCTGCACTGTCTCTTCTTATGATACCATACGATATACTTTATTGTCCCCGAAGGGAAATTTGTCTTTGACTTAAGTGCTGTGCACATTGCCTGCTTCCATAAAAAACAAACAATAAAAACACATGACACATAAATACACAATACATACAACAATACATCATCATACAGCATTCCCTTAAGAGGGCACCATGGCACTGTTGCTCAACCCTAACAGGCTATTTACTCTTTAGTATAGTAATTGAGATAGGCACAAAGGCAGAGGTGGGTAGAGCAGCCAAATATTGTACTCAGGTAAGAGTATTGATACTTTACTCAAGTAAAAGTAAAAAGTAGTCATCCAAATAATTACGTGAGTAAGAGTAAAAGAGTATTTGGTGAAAAAACTACTCAAGTACTGAGTAACTGTTGAGTAACGTCTGATTTATTTGTAAAATAAGAACATGAACATAATCAATCAATCAAAAATAATAATCTGCAAATTCATGTATTTTAAACGATACCCCTTTAACTAAAACAAAAATAAATTAAATCTTTACAAACATAACATAAATCAAGGCACAAGAAACACAAATATATTCTTATATATACTGTACACACACAAACACACACACACACACACATACACACACACACACACACATACTCAGAGGTAGGTAGAGCAGCCAAATATTTTACTCAAGTAAGAGTATTGTGGCTTTAAAACAATATAACTCAAGTAAAAGTAAAAAGTATTTTGCATTAAAACTACTTTGAAAAGTACAATTTATCCAAAAAGTTACTCAAGTAAATGTAACTGAGTAAATGTAACTAGTTACTACCCACCTCTGCACAAAGGAGTTTTTAAACCTATTCAGTTTGCATTTGGGGACTCTGTATCATCTTCCAGAAGGTAAAAGTTCATACTCAGGATAAAGGATGGGTGATGGGTCAGATAAAGCCCACATAAAAAGTACAGTCTTTGCTGTAATGGAGAACACAGGTTGTCAATGTGGGTCTTCCAGCTGAATTTGATATGTAGGAGGACACCTAGGTATTTGTAGGAGCTGACAGATGTTTTTGTCATGGATGGGGACAGGTGTGTGATCCCCCACAGAGCGAGGGTCAAACACCATCTCCTGTGTTTTCCTCACACTCATTTGTAGATGGTCGCAGTGGCGTATCCAGGACATTTTTACTGGGGTGGCCAAGATGGGACACAAAGCTAGTGTGGGGTGGCCATGGCATATAATATAATGACATAATGTATAATGCCACATACCTGGCCGGAGGACCTATGCTGCATGTCACATCCCCTCTCTCTCCCGTGATTTCCTGTCTTCCTACTGTTAAATAAAGGTGTCTATGCAGGTAAAAAAAAAAATTTGAAAAAAGAGTCTTTTTTTTATTCCATTTCCACCTATCACAGTCCTCAGGAATCTCTGGTTATTTTAACATGTCGATTTTTAATCAGTAATTATGTTCAGGATAGGGTACAAATTTTCTAAGAGCCATTTCCTTATAGTGGATTAAAGTCCTCATCTCTTCACAAGGTAGATTACTCATCCTATAGAATGACATTAATCAGTCATCAGTTCATCATCTGTGTCACCTGTATTGTTACCTGTGTTTGCTCTACTAATTGAGGCGCCATCTTGTGGTTACATAAAAACAGCAATCCAGGCAACAGAACAAACCAAAAAATTCAAATCAAAGCTTAATACTTAAAGATAGGCCTTATTAAAAAGTTTATCTGTAAGCAAAAGATAAAATAAGCTTGTAGCCTAGGAAAAAAGGAATATTTGTTGTTCTTTACAGATATAATTAGATATACAGTGGTGGAAAAAAGTTTTTCGGACACCCCATGCATTTGTGAAATATTGCATTAAGAATCACTCTTAGGTCTTCAAGCGCAATTTCTTTTAGTACAGTCACAGCCAAAATACTAAATAAATCCTAAAAAAGCCATTAAAAACTTAAAATTGATTGGTTCCATAAAAATACATAAGAAATTTTGAGTATTGGGTCATTTTGGTACCAGTGATGAAGGTCGTTCTTTTTATTAAAAGACACAATTTTTGTTGCCAAGCTTCGTGCCTACATAAAGCCAGCACATTTGAAAGTTCTTCAGACACAAAAATGGCGAAAACAAGGAACCTAACGCAGGAAACACGCCTGAAGATAAAGATTCTCAGCCAGGAAGGGTACAGCTGCCGCCAGATAGCCAGGAAGTGCAGATGCAGTCCTTCAGCAGTTGGATACACTCTGCAGAAATACAGACGAACCAACAGCATGTGCAGGCAAAACCGCCGAATGACATCACAGGAGCTTCAGCAGCAGTGGTCAAACCAAACTGGTGTCCAGTGTTCCACCCGCACTGTACGTGGCCGACTTTTAGATCATGGCTTAAGGTCCTACAAGGCTATCAAGAAGCCCTGATCAATGAGAGACAGAGGTTAGCCCGGCGTCGTTGGGCCCAGGCACACAAGAACTGGACAGCCAGGAATTGGAAGAAGATTTTGTGGTCAGATGAGTCCAGTTTCCAGCTTTATCTTCCTCCTACTAATGTGAGGGTGCACGGGAGGCTAGGCGAAGCATTATCTCCAGCATGTACAGTACCTACTGTCAAGCATGGTGGAGGCAGTATCATGGTTTGGGGATGCATGAGTGCTGCTGGTGTTGGTCATCTCACTGTCTGTGATGGCACATTGAACTCTACCAAGTATTGGACCATTCTCCAAACCCACATGCTCCCTTCTGCGCGTGCACTGTTCCGTCAAGGTAAAAACTGGATGTTTCAACAAGATAATGCCCCTTGCCACACATCCAAGGCCAGTAGAACTTGGCTGCAGGAGCACAGTATCCAGGTCTTAGAGTGGCCAGCTCAATCCCGGACATGAGCCCCATTGAAAATCTGTGGTGGATTATCAAAAGGTCTGTTTCAAAGCATAAACCAAAGAATTTAGAAGAATTAAAAGCAGTAATTCAAGAAGAATGGGACAAGATTACCCCTCAACAGTGTGAAAGGCTCGTGGGGAACATGCCAGCCAGGATTCGAGCTCTACTACGTGCCAATGGCAGGACTACTAAATATTAATTTGATGATGTGATGGTTTATTTATTTTTTGTTCAGTTTTGAACACATTCTCTGTTATTTGTTGACTTTGATACCGACAATGTTGAGAACTGATGTCAGTTCTCAACATTGTCGGAACATTGTCGGAACATTGTTGAAACTGTCAAGAATGTAGTTTTGTTAGTTTTTCTTGTAAACAATAAACAAAAAAAATATAATTTGTATTTGTTTGTATCTGTCTAATGCAGCCACACCTTTTGAAACACAAAAAAGATTTTTCCACAAATAATTCATGATAATATTTGAGATTGTGTAAAATTTTAAGGGTGTCCGAAAACTTTTTTCCACCACTGTAGATATAATTTGTTGGAGATACTGGAATTTGATTTTTTTGGTTTGTACTTTGCCAGGTATGTTTTTATTTAACCACAAGATGGGGCCTAAATTAGTAAAGCAAACATAGGTAACAATACAGGTGACACAGTTGAAGGCCTGATGACTGAATAATGTCATTATATGATGCCTTATGATGTACGAAAAGGGGTCTGCCCATTGTTCCGACCATATTAAACCCATTGGTCCGACATCCCATTGTTGCGACCATATTAAACTCATTGTTCCAAAGTCCCGTTGCTCTGAAATCATCATGATGCCCTGTGGTTAAGGTCTGGTTAGGTTTAGGCACAAAAACCACTTGGTTAGGGTCAGGAAAAGATCATGGTGTGGGTTAAAATGAAAAAGAAAGTGGCAAACACATAAGCCGTGAGCCTGCTCTGCCTCAAGCCTTTCCCAGCTGACCCAGAGCCGGTCGCGGCGCACCATCAAGGCCGAAATACGCCCGCCGGGAGCCGTTCAGCACTGCAGAGAGCTTCCCAAACAACCCGGACCCCAGAGTTAATAACAGGAGGTTATGCTGTTTCACTCTCTCCTCTCTATGACACTTGTATCTCGACCAGTAGCCTGCTTTTGTTGCGTTGCTGATCCTCTATGGTACACAAATACAGTAATAATCACATATTAGAACAATGGGACGTCGGACTAATGAAAGGTAGGATCAATGAGAGGTCGGAACAATGAGAGGTTGAAACAGTGCTACGGCACTGTATGAAAATGTGCAAACAGTAACAGAGGTTTCCCGTACTGACTTTGATCATTTTGTCGATAGCGCCGTAGGCTCGCTGTGAACAACACTTTACTCTGTAGCTCGTCTTAAAAAGAAGTTAAAAAAGCAAAGAAAGTTCACTCCTTGGTATAACTCTCAAACCCGTAAGTTAAAACAAATATCGCGAAAATTTGAAAGGAATTGGCGATTAACCAAACTGGACGAATCTTGTTTAATCTGGACAGACAGTCTCAAAACTTATAAGAGGGGCCTCTGCAATGCCAGAGCAAACTATTACTCAGCATTAATAGAAGAAAACAAGAACAACCCCAGGTTTCTTTTCAGCACTGTAGCCAGGCTGATTGAGAGTCAAAGCTCTATTGAGCCTTGTATTCCCTTAGCCCTTAGCAGTAATGATTTTATGAGCTTTTTTTAATGACAAAATTCTAACTATTAGAGGCAAAATTCATGACCTCCTGTCCTCAGATAGTACCTATCTAACCTCAAACACAGCTGTAAGACCTAATATATATTTAGATTGCTTCTCCCCGATTTCTCTTCAAGAACTGACCGCAGTGATTTCTTCATCTAAATCATCAACCTGTCTCTTAGACCCCATCCCAACTAGGCTACTTAAGGAGGTCTTTCCTTTAGTTAACACTCATATATTAAATACGATCAATATATCCTTATTAACAGGCTATGTACCACAGTCTTTTAAGGTAGCTGTAATTAAACCTCTACTAAAAAAGCCCACCCTGGATCCAGAGGTGTTAGCCAACTATAGACCAATATCTAATCTTCCCTTTATGTCAAAGATCCTTGAGAAAGTAGTCGCAGACCAGCTGTGTGATTTTCTCCATGATGATAATTCATTTGAGGAATTTCAGTCAGGATTTAGAGTGCATCATAGCACTGAGACAGCACTAGTTAAAATTACAAATGACCTTCTGATTGCTTCAGACAAAGGACTTGTCTCTGTACTTGTTTTATTAGATCTTAGTGCAGCGTTTGACTCTATTGACCATCAAATTCTACTGCTGAGACTGGAACACTTAATTGGCCTAAAAGGTTCTGCACTGAGCTGGTTTAAATCTTATTTATCTGATCGTTCTCAGTTTATTGACGTTCATAATGAATCATCCTTACGTACCAAAGTTTGTTTTGGAGTTCCACAAGGTTCTGTGCTCGGACCAATCCTATTTACTCTATATATGCTTCCTTTAGGTAACATCATTAGAAATCACTCTATAAATTTCCATTGTTATGCGGATGATACTCAGTTGTATTTATCGATGAAGCCAGAAGAAAGTAATCAATTAACTAAACTCCATAACTGCCTTAAAGACATAAAATCTTGGATGAGCACCAATTTCCTGATGTTAAATTCAGACAAAACTGAAGTTATTGTTCTTGGCCCCAAACAACTCAGAGACTCTTTATCTGATGACATAGTTTCTCTAGATGGCATTGCTCTGGCCTCTAGCACTACCGTAAGAAACCTCAGAGTAATATTTGATCAAGATTTGTCTTTTAATTCTCATTTAAAACAAACCTCACAGACTGCATTTTTTCATCTGCGTAATATTGTGAAAATTAGGCCTATCCTGACCCGAAAAGATGCAGAAAAATTGGTCCACGCTTTTGTTACCTCTAGGCTGGATTACTGTAACTCTCTATTATCAGGTAGCTCTAGTAAGTCCTTAAAAACTCTCCAGCTAATTCAGATTGCAGCAGCACGTGTACTAACAGGAACTAAGAAACGAGATCATATTTCTCCTGTTTTAGCTTCTCTGCACTGGCTCCCTGTAAAATCCAGAATTGAATTTAAAATCCTACTGTTAACTTATAAAGCTCTAAATAGTCAATGCTCCGTCATATCTTAGAGAGCTCATAGTGCCATATTATCCCACCAGAACACTGTGCTCTGAGAACGCAGGGTTACTCATGGTCCCTTCAGCTATCAGGCTCCTCTCCTGTGGAATCATCTTCCTGTTACGGTCCGGGAGGCAGACACCATCTCCACATTTAAGACTAGACTTAAGACTTTCCTCTTTGATAAAGCTTATAGTTAGGGCTGGCTCAGGCTTGCCCTGTGCCAGCCCCTAGTTAGGCTGACTTAGGCCTAGTCCGCCGGAGGACCCCCCTGTAATACACCGGGCTCCTTCTCTCTCTCTCTCTCTCTCTCTCTCTCTCTCTCGTATTCTATTACTGCATCTTGCTAACTCGGCCATTCTGGATGTCACTAACTCGGACTCTTCTCCGGAGCCTTTGTGCTCCACTGTCTCTCAGATTAACTCATATCACAGCGGTGCCTGGACAGAGTGACATGTGTGGTTGTGCTGCTGCCGTGGTCCTGCCAGATGCCTCCTGCTGCTGCTGCCATCATTAGTCATTAGTCATACTTCTACTGTTATTATACACATATGATTATTGTCACACATGTATACTGCCAGATACTAATACATACTTTCAACATATTGTACCGCAGTAACCAGAACTATAACTATAATATTATTACTTTCAACAGTGTTGTTGTAAGCTACTGTTATTACCTGCATCTCTCTCTCTCTCTCTCTCTCTCTCTCTCTCTCTGTCTCATTGTGTCATGTGGATTACTGTTAATTTGTTATGCTGATCTGTTCTGTACAACATCTATTGCACGTCTGTCCGTCCTGGAAGAGGGATCCCTCCTCAGTTGCTCTTCCCGAGGTTTCTACCGGGTTTTTTTCCCAGTTAAAGGGTTTTTTTGGGGAGTTTTTCCTGATCAGCTGTGAGGGTCATAAGGACAGAGGGATGTCGTATGCTGTAAAGCCCTGTATGCTGTAAAGCCCTGTGAGGCAAATTGTGATTTGTGATACTGGGCTTTATAAATAAAATTGATTGATTGATTGATTGATTGATTGAAGGACGATGAGATTAAAGTATTTTTATTTTCCATTTTATGATCAGACATACATACAATTCCATTCAAACAAACACACACAAAAAAGCAGCAGAAAACAAAATAAATGAATAAATAAATAAATAAAATTTAAAAATAAAAATAAATAAAATAAAATAAATTAAAAAAAAATACAGCACAGACCTCCTAGTAACCTATAATCATACTGTATACAGTTAAATCAAAATAACCAGCCTAGTTTCTTCATAATTCTTTAGTCCTTGGTGTGTAAATGCAAAAGATAAGG
The DNA here is from genome assembly GCF_011397635.1 of Epinephelus fuscoguttatus. Taxonomy (NCBI): domain Eukaryota; kingdom Metazoa; phylum Chordata; class Actinopteri; order Perciformes; family Serranidae; genus Epinephelus; species Epinephelus fuscoguttatus. The sequence continues at coordinate 4,396,051 of NC_064774.1, read as the reverse complement.
TTTCCATACTTGCTGAAACTTGCTGAAATGTTGTTCATTTTAGCAAATCAGATGTTGAAAAGATGCAGTCTCAGTCATAAGTTTAGTCCATTCCGATATTCTTGGCCTACTTGGATTCTTTCAATTGCGCAAGATTAATCTTGCTGCCATGAGGGAGCCTGCCAGTATCAGTTCGAACTGTGCTTTAGTGACACTTTGTGGTGCTAGCTCTCTACTCACAAGAAGGTAAAGCTCAGGAGATTCTGGCAAATGCTTCCCTACAGTTTCTCCAAGCTTCTTCCTTTTCCAAAAAGGGAGAACAGAGGGACATTCCCACATGGCATGCAAGAACATACCCTCTGCCCTCTGACATTTCCAACATTTTCGATCTTTTGATAGTCCCATTCTGTGGAGTTTAAGAGGAGTATAATAGTATCGATGCACAATTTTGTAATGGATAAATTTGCTTCTAACATCCCTTACAGCCCTACCAACTATGGATATTATATCCTGCCATACCTTCTCTCCAATACCCCTTCCCAGGTCCCTTTGCCAGATCAGCCTAAGGTTCTCACAGCTCACACTCTGAATGTCAATGATATGTTGAGAGAATATTGAAGCACTGTGCATTGTTTTAGGTGACTTAAACAGCTTTTGCAACATATTATCCTCCTCCAAACCCTCATTACACTTCAACATACTCCTTATACTGCTTCGCAGTTGAAAATATTTTGAAAGATCTCCTTTCCCATCCATCAAAAATTCATCAATCAGTTCCTGATATGTCTTGAATGTTGTATCATTATATAGATCACTTATGGTGCATATGTTGTTTATTTGCCAATTATCCCCCCAAAAAAAGGTTGTTTCCCTATGTGGACTTGTGGGTTATTCCACACAGAAGAATAGGTCTGTTTATATTGAGATCTACCAAGTATTCTATGTGTTTTAGCCCATACCCAATTGGAATGAGTCAAGATGGGATTTTGATTCCCACCTGTCTGCCTCTTTTGTGAAAGCACTTGTATAGGTGTAAATGGGGCCATTAGTGATTGCTCAATTTGTACCCACCCAACCTCTGAATCACACCCTACCCAGTGCCTAGCTAATTTGGCCAACTCAAAAGTCAATTTATATTTCTCAACATTTGGCAGAGCTAATCCCCCCCTCTCCCTGAGGGAGTACATTTTCCTGATGTTAATCCTGGGCCTTTTTCCATTCCATAAAAAATCTTTTACTATTTGATTATATTGTTTAAATATCCTGTCTGGTATTATTAGTGGCAGCGTCATTGAAATATAGTTAAATTGTAAGATAATATAAGATAAGATACACCTTTATTGATCCCATAATTGAGAAATTCCAGTGTTACAGCAGTCAAGGAGAAAGTCAGATTAAAGATTTCAAATTTAAACTTAAAAAAACTTAAATAACTAGGCATGCAAAAAAGTAAAAAAAAAAAATACAAAGAGACAGCAATAAATAACAATAACAATAACAATAATAAAATTAATAGGAAGTGGATAATAATGACCAGCAGTGAATGAAAATGACCAGTGGATAAGGTGCAAGTGATTGTATGTGCAAAAACAGCAGACTGCTGTGGTGTCCATAAAGTGTCCATAGTGTCAATAAAGTGTCCATGGTGCAGTTTACTGTGAGCGGTGCTGGCTGTGAGGCCTGACAGCAGCTGGCAGGAAGGACCTGCGATAGCGTTCCTTCACACACTTTGGGTGAATCAGTCTATCGCTGAAGGAGCTCTCCAGAGCTTTTATCTCCTCCTGCAGAGGATGGGAGTCATTAGTCCTCAGAGTTTATTGTTAAGATGAACACCCAGGTACTTATAAGATGTCACCATCTCAATGTCCTTTCCCTGGATGTTCACCGGTGTTGGGGGGAGGAGTCTGCGCCTGCGGAAATCCACCATCAGCTCTTTGGTCTTCCCCGCGTTGATCCGAAGGTGGTCCCTCAGGCACCAGTCCACAAAGTCCTGGTTCAGTTCTCTGTACTCCCTGTCGTCCCCATCTGTGATGAGGCCGACGATGGCAGAGTCGTCAGAGAACTTCTGCAGATGACAGGTGGGGGTGTCGTGTGAAAAGTCTGCAGTGTAGAGGGTGAAGAGGAATGGTGCCAGCACTGTCCCCTGCGGGGCGCCTGTACTGCAGGCAACCAAGTCCGATACACAATCCTGGGTCCTGACATACTGCGGCCAGTCCGTGAGGTAGTCCAGGATCCAGGATGTGAGGTGATTAGCCACCCCTATGTGCTCCAGTTTGTCCCTCAGAAGTGCAGGCTATATGGTGTTGAAAGCGCTGGAGAAATCAAAGAACATGATTCTCACAGAGCTTCCAGGCTTCTCCAGGTGAGAAAGAGCTCTATGCAGGAGAGATTGTGGAGCAATTGTCATTTTTATAGTATTTATTTTCCCCCAAAGAGAGAGGTTTATCACTTTCCACTTAACCAAGTTATTCCTAATCTTCTGAAGGACTGTTGCCATATTCAATTTGAGGATACTCTCAAGGTCTGCACTTAGACTTATACCTAGGTAGTTCATGCCTTCTGGGATCCATTTAAATTGAAAAGAGGAAACTGCTGATGATAGGCATGTTCTAGATACGGGCATCGCCTCTGATTTATGCCAGTTAATTTTGTACTCAGAGATCTCTGAAAATTCCTCAATCTCTTCTAAAACCAGTGGAATCGAATTAACAGGATGAGAAACCAGGAGCAAGATATTGTCTGCGTACAAAAACAATTTGTTTTCACAACTACCGCCCCATACACTTTTAATACCTGTTTCCACTCTTATTACTGCTGCCAGTGGCTCTAAAAACAAAATGAAGAGCAGTGGGCTCAGGGGGTCTCCTTGTTTTGAGCCCCTTGTTAAATTAAAGAAGGGAGACATTAGGCCATTAGTTAAAATAGAGGCTTTTATGAATCCATCACCAAAACCAAAACTTTTCAATGCATGCACCATGAAGCCCCACTCCATCCTATCAAACGCCTTCTCTGCATCAAGGGAGAAGGCAGCTACAGGTGTATCGTTTTCATGACTAGACCAAAAAAGGTGCAACAGGCGTCTAATATTATCAGATGATGATCGCCCCCTAACAAAGCCGACCTGGTCTATATGTATCAAATATGCTATCACCTTTTCCAGCCTTGTTGCCAGGACTTTTGTAAGTATCTTACTATCAACATTTATCAAATTTAAGGGACGGAAGCTACCTGGATCTGTGGGGTCTTTATTTTTTTTAATAATTAATGAAATTAAAGCCTCATTAAAAATGTCTGGCAATTTTCCTGATAAAAATGCTTCTGTGTATACATCAGTCAGTATGGGTGCTAGTATATTAATACATTTTTTTATAATATTCTACAGGAAACCTGTCCAATCGCGGTGATTTCCCTACTTTTAATGCCAATATTGCAGCCCTAACTTCCTGTTCTGTAATTGCTTCATCTAATCGTGTTTCCTGACCTTCAGACAATTTAGGGAGATTAGTCTTTGAAAAAAACTCATCGATTTTGACTGGTGATGGATTCATTTCTGATGAGTAAAGCCCAACATAGAAAACATAGAATACTTTATTTCTTTAGTAGAGGTTAGTATCTTGCCATTTTTATTTTGTATCGCTGGTATTACAGAATTAGCTTCTTTTTGCTGTAATTGTCTAGCCAGTTTACCAGCTTTCTCCCTGCTTTCGTAAAAATTACTATTCAGCCTAAACAATGCATATTAAACTTTTTTGTTATATAAATCATTTAATTGAAATTTCAGTTCACAAACCTCCTTCAGGAGAGTTTCAGTGTGATTTCCCACCAATTCCTTTTCCTTTTCTTTAAGGTGGGCTTCCAATTTCAGAAGTTTCTCCCTATGTTCCCTTTTCTTTTTGCTGGAGTATGCTATTATTTTCCCTCTAATATAGGCTTTAGAGGCCTCCCACACTGTACCCACCTTCTCTACCGACCCAGTATTTATTTAAAAAAAACTCTTAAGATCATCCTCTATTGAATTGGCACATATTTGATCCTGTACCAGGGATACATTTAATCTCCACCTGCTTTTCTTCACTTCATCTGTCCCAATCGTGATACATAGATGCACAGCCGCATGGTCTGATATTGCAATAGGACCAACTGTACATTCAATGACACAATCAGTAAGAGCTGTAGGTATCAAAAAATAATCGATTCTTGAATATGACTTGTGATTATGTGAGTAAAAAGTAAATTCCTTTCCCCTAGGATTAGCCAGCCTCCAGATATCGACAAGGCCCAAATCTTTCATCATCAAATGTATGGCTTTCCTGTCTCTAGGCACATGAGAAGAGTGTGTAGTTTTATTCAAAATCCCATCTTTACCTGATTGTAATCACCCGCAGTTACATAAATGCCTCCTTCTATTTCCCTCAGCATTTTATTTACCCTGTGGTAAAACTCTGGTTCTTCCTTATTAGGAGTGTAAATATTACACAGATTGATCTTAACCCCATTTATCTTAGCCTCTACACATATTATTCTACCTTCATCATCTTTATGTTGTTTTAGCAAAACAAAATTCAATTTGAAGTACGATGAGAGACCTGTGTCCTCGTACAGCAGACGGAGAATGGCAGTATCATCTGAGAAGTTCAAAATTAAATTGGCAGGGAAGCTACTGCAGCATTCATTTGTGTAAAGTGTAAATAAAACAGGAACTCACACAACCTTGAGGAGCTCCCGTACTTATAGATTTAGTGTCAGAGAGGGTATTGTTTACTCTGACAATCAGTCACTGTTTTTCACTGTGGCTTAGTGCTCTTAAAAACCCTTTTGTATGTAGGGATCAAATGGACTGTATTGTGGTCTGAATTTGATAGGGGAGGCTTAGATCTTACGCTGTACGTATTTTTAATGTTCTCGTAACGTTTATCTAAAACTTTATTATCACGGGTATTACACTTAACGTATTGCTGGAAGCCTGGAAGGGACATTTCTAATTTACAGTGGTTAAAGTGGTTGTTGAACAGCGTCTGCTATGTGGCTCGCAGCTCTGGCCGCACCACCACATGGGGGTACGTATACAGCACAAATAATGATATTTCCAAACTCCCTGGGAAGGTAAGGAGGTCTAAGAGAGAGGCACAGCAGCTCACACAGTCATCATATCTTTATTATTTTCACCTACATTTAGCAGTGATTTCAAGTCTTGATATTATTATTTCTTCTCTCCTTCTTGTACGACTCATTTCACCTAATTCCCTTTGAATTCTGTCAACCCTTTAAAACCTGGAGTGAAAAAAGAAAAGGGAAAAATGAGCAATGAGCAACTTGGTGAAAAATGTCCCACATATTGCATTTTTTTAAAAAAAATAAAAATAAATAAATACAGAAAATTATTTTCAAAGAATTTTTAAAAAGATAGAAACATGGGGACAACGAAAACATGAACAGGATGTAAACAGGCGTGAGTGAAACCAAAGAATGAACACGCGATAGACGCAATAAATCTGTGGAGCTGATCCTGAGGAGCGTCTGAGCTTTAGTAGTGAGACTGTGACAGGAGCAAAGACCAACACCAGGAACTTTAATCCCACTGCAGAGTCTACAAACTATTTTTATTAAAGGCTGAACTCATCTGATGATATGGACATTACAATCCTCCACACAGAAACAGACAGGCTTCAACTCAACTTCTGTCTCTGTACCTCCAACAAGAGTCAAAAAGAAGAAGAGCTCCGCCCTGCTGAGCCTCCGTCTTTATACAGGTGGAGCTCAGCAAGAAAAACTCAGCTGTCTTCTACATGTGGACAAACACAGGACACATGCAAGACACTGGATAAGACATCAAATATGTTACACATGATAACATACATCATATTAATCTGCTATTTAAGTTGTTGTTGATGCTCAGAGCTCAGAAGACTTTGGTGTCCTGATGTCATCAACAGGAGCAAACAGTCTGAGCTGGAAACCTGAACATTGTGGAGGGGTTTTCATGTCCCTGTCATACTGGGAGCTGTGGTGTCCCAGCCGTTGCTCCTGGTTGGGTCTTGAGAGGCAAAGTGGTCCAAGGGGAGGGGCCAGACTGACAGTGAGTCAACAGACCCTGATGGATCAGACCTGGAGCACCTTGCCATGACAACACAAACAGAGCCCCTGTCTGGGACAGCGTCTGAGACTGCAGAGCCTGTCTGTGATAGAGGTCTCAGGCTGATGCAAATACTTTGATCACAGCCATGGTAAGAGGCATCAATATCAGTTTTCAAATGCTTATTTGGTCAATCAGCCTATATATATCTACATGGACTTGACTCATGGGGCTCGTGGGGCACAGTCCCAAAGATCAACATGGAGTCACCATCCCGTGGGCTCACCAGTCGCAGAGATACGCTTCAGGGTCGGGTGCACTGTGAGCTGCAACATTGCCCCGGACAGTTGCATGATTGATTTTGAAAAGTTTGTGGTCAGCTCTCACACATGGGAGTCCTACAGGGAGGAATCTGGTGGTCCAACATAGGGTTACAGTTGAAATAAAAAACAGATAAAAATAATCAAAGACAAAAGTAGGAAGCAGGTGGAAGATGTTTGCCTGGCCCTGAAAATGTCCAAAAACACATTTGTGGGCTTTAATGTCACTACCAACACTGGTCACATCAGGACGGGTTCTCTCTGGTGTGAACACGTTGGTGGATTTTTAGGTCATACCGTTCAACAAAAACTTTCTCACACTAGTCACAGCTGTACGAGTTCTCTCCTGCATGCCGGCATTGATGGGCACTCAAATTACTGCACCGGGCAAATAATCTTCCACATTGATCACACCAGTACGGTTTCTCTCCTGTGTGAATACGTTGGTGGTCTTTTAAGGCCCCTGACTGTGCAAAGGCTTTGCCACATTGATCACAGCTGTATGGTTTCTCTCCTGTGTGAATACGTTGGTGGATTTTTAAGGTCCCTGACCATGCAAAGGCTTTGCCACATAGATCACAGCTGTACGGTTTCTCTCCTGTATGAATACGTTGGTGGACTTTCAAGGCCCCTGACCATGCAAAGGCTTTGCCACATAGATCACAGCTGTACGGTTTCTCTCCTGTGTGAATATGTTTATGAGATATTAAGGTTCTGATATGGGAAAACTTTTTCCCACATTGGTTGCACCCGTATGGCTTCTCTCCTGTGTGACTGTGTTGATGGGCTTTCAAGTATTTTGATCGCGTGAAAGTTTTGCCACATTGATCACAGCTATACAACTTCTCTCCTGTGTGACTGTGTTGATGGGCTTTCAAGTATCTTGATCGCGTGAAAGCTTTGCCACATTGATCACAGCTAAAAGGTTTCTCTGCTGTGTCAATGTCTTGTTTTCTTGAGGTCCGTGACTTTGTGAAATCCTTCCCACTTTGGAAAAAACTGGACAGTTCCCCTTCAATGTGAATCGTTGATGGGCTTTGAGGGCACTGCAGCGAAAAATGTTTTCTCACATTGGTCACAGCTGTATGGTTTCTCTCCAGTTTGGATCCTTAGATGAATTTTTGAAGATCCAGATGTTGTTAAGGATTTGTCACAGTGGTGATGTATAAGTTCCTCTCTTCCTCTCTGTTCCTATAGCAACAAACAGAAAAAGAGTTAATGAGCTGTCACGGTGCAGCGAGCCAACTAAAACCATGAATAACATTTAAAGCATGTCTGCCAAATATAACCCACAATGTCTGACTAATGCATTACCACCAACAAATGTTATGATAAATAACTTACAGAATAGTTTTTATTTAGGTTTTGACTTTTGATAGGAATTGATACCAATACTACTTATCAATGCGACTCTCACTGATACTTCTCTCCATAATTTAGTGGTTTAGTGGTTTTGGGTTGGACCTGAGATTCTTGACTTGTGCTCATGTCTCCCCCATGACTGTACAGGCTAACCGACACACCAAAGTCTTTTCTCATTTTCTTTAAATATTTATCAGTTACTTTTCACAACCCACATAAACCATTTGTCATAAATCAGACCAGACTGCTTTCATTGACTTAACAAGGGCAGCATCTACAAACCCGACACAGTGGGTGGCGCTACATGTACCTTTAAACTTGCTTTGCGAGCAGCCAATAAACACAGAGAAGAAGAACAACAACAACTGCAGCACGCTGTAGTTGTAAAACACGTCACAGTGTGGATGTCTTTCACAGTTTCAGAGGAAGACAACAGGATTACACCGAGGGTCTGATGTCTGACCACCCGACAACCCCCAGATCAACAAACTCCCTGGAACCGGTGAACAGGTTATATGTCCCGCTTTATAGCCACAGCACTGAAGGACTGTCTCCAGAGTGTTAGCATGAGCTAATTAGCTGCAGCGGCTAACATCCAACACCGAGCTTTTAAAAGGCTCGCCTCTGTAGTTAAACAGATTAATAACCACTCGCCATGTGGTGCTACAGTTAGACATTATTTGTATTGTTACCTCTCTGAGTGCGTGTGTGTGTCTGAGCTGAGTGTTAATGTGTGAGGTGAATCAACAGTAGCTGTAGGCTGGTGTATGATGGGATGTTGAGATGGCGCCTGGGCGTGACCATATAAACATGTGATCCAGCAGATGCGGAGCTGCTGATGTTGATGTTCATCAGCTGTCAGTGTTTGTCTGTTAGTAGAGACTCCACTCTGCAGTGTAGTTTATACAGAGAATTACACAGTAACACTGGGCTTCATCATCATCATCATCATCATCATCACCCTCTGTCTTAACATTAACGTTACATTTAATACTGATTAAAATGTGTCAAATGAAGTCAGGTTGATTTGGTTTGGTCAGAGCTGTGGAATATTAAATCAGCCTTTCTGACCCTCAGGTGAACATTAACTACAAGTTATACACTTCTTTTAAAATACAAAAATGTGAATTTATCAGTTATCAGCAGGGGTGTAACGGTACACAAAAATCTCGGTTCGGTACGTACCTCGGTACACAAGTCATGGTTGTTGTTTTTTTCGGTACAGTAATGAAAATAATAGAGAACTATTAAATATCTTTTACTTATTAGTAACCTTATTAAAACATACCACCACAGCAGTTAACTCTTTTTACACACTTTTTGAATGAAACAAATATATATAAAATCCTGCTTTTTCACATTGTTTGAATGAAAATAGAAATATAAAAGTGAAAAATAAAATCCTGCTGTTTTTTTAACACATTTTTTGAATGAAAAATATAAATATAAATTTCTGCTTTAACAGTTTTACTCAATTAAAATAAAAGTATAGTGCAGCTGGTCAGCTTTAAAGCCTGCTCAGATTCAGTTTTACTAGGAACTTACTTAGCTTTCCCACTTTCCCACCCGACCGCTGTTCTGCAGTGTCGGCACTTTTGTATTGTCCACTTGTTTATTTCCATCTTCGTATTTTACCCTGAATCCAAAGTGTTCCCAAACGGAGGACTTAAGGTTTGTGGGTGGGTCTTCAGATTCGTCAGGCTCACTTGCCATGTTGTCAAAATGCGAGAATGCGCTGCACAAAGTGAAAGCGGAGATTTACGGGACTAGGTCCGTCACTCAATTATGTCCGTCGGGAACTAGATATTTTAAATGGTTCGGCTCGCAAAAACTGAATTAAAATAAAACAAAATAAAATAATATCCTGCGCCCAATAATTTGGTACAGGGTCGTGCCGAACTGAAAGTCACGTACCAAACGGTTCAACACAAATACATGTACCGTTACGGCCCTAATTATCAGTATCAGTGAAGAAAAATCCCTATCGGTGCATCCCTAGTTTTTTCAATATCTCAGCACCCATGGCCAAATTGCCACCTGCGTCACCATATGACACATCTGTTTTTCTTTACATAAAGACATTTCCAACATAAACTGGTGCACAACACTTCAAAATGCAGGAAAATAAACGTTTGCTGCTCAGAATATCCTGGGGAAGGACACACACACACACACACACACACTAACACTCGTACTACATGTGTGTCCCTGCCAGTGTTAAAATTAAATCATGCTAATCACCCTGTACTGCCATCTCCATATTGTAACAGCGCGGTTTAAATTTCGACTCTCGGCTACTTTCAACAGCTCAGGCTCGTTGGAGATGAGTCAGGCCTGCGCAGATTCGATCACCAGTGATCACAGCACAATGCATGCTGGTGAGATTTGTGTCCAACTTCATCCTGATTTGCTCTTCCGTCATACAAAAGGGATTGTCGAAGGGAGATACAAGATGGTGGCGTAAACAGTATATAGTGGATAAACTTGGTGAGACAGTGGACACAGTACATCGCTTGGGAAAGAAGAATGACGCCACTACCAACAAAATGCCCAGACCAATAATCATACAGTTCGCAATGCCAACTATTCAAGATGAGATATGGAAAAAAATCAAGAGAGGCGAGAGTCTGCAAAGAGATGAACATTCAGTTCAAGGAGGACTTTTCAAAGGAGGATGGTGAAGCCCCGGCTAAGCTGTGGCCCAAGGTGCAAGAAGCCAGAAGAAATGGGAAAAGAGCCTTTCTCAAAGAAGGCTACGCACTCACTGAGGGACACAGAATTGATATTTTCAGCAAGGTAGTATTCAAGCACTTTGTCAAAATATACATGGTTTCATTACATTTGATGAGAATTTAAACTGATTCTGCCTTTTTTATTTGCACATGGAACTTCTCATTCAGCTGGAGTAATGGTATTATTTAACAGGTTTCCAGGCATGATAATTGACAATCAAACAGATACATAACGTCACTGGTTAATGGTAGTAGTAGAGATAAATGACAAACGTTACATTTTAGTTTGTGTTTTTTTCTTGTCAAAAGTAAGAATAATCCATAACGGGAACATTTTAATTAAGAAATGTTTCCATTATCTTAAATGGCCAATTTCACCAAAAGTAAAAGACGTTCACTTTAGAATTGTAAACAACGTTTATCCAGCTGCTGAAACTTTACCACAAAGATTTCATTTTCAAGTAAATCCTTATGTGTATTTTGTTCAAGAGAACTATTGAGCATTTATTTTTATCATGGGTAAATATCATATACACCATTGCAAACGGAAAACTGTAAAGCCTCCATATTTTGCTTTAAAAATGAACTGAAGAATTATTTATCGTCCATTAAGATATGATCTAAAAATAATCAGTCCCTTAAAGACCTGTATGAAGTCATGTTTAAGTCTCTTACATTTTCATTTCATCCTTGCTGCTGTTCATTTTCTTGAAATCTCCAACGAGCCTATTGTTTCTTCTGCGAGCTCTCGCGAGAACACGCGACGCACTGCGCGGGAAAATACCCTGCAACACAGACCGTCTCAAGTGTTTCTTTACTCTGAGTGAGTTAAAGATGAAAACAGGAAACACGGAGACATAAAAACCTTTTTGCTTTGTTACATTTCCTTTCTCCAGATGTGATGTGGAACCAGAGAATGAGCGGATGATCCACGGAGCCTCGAGACTCTTCCTCGTGTCTTTAGTGTGGCTGCTGTCAAGCCCTTTTTATCCATGACGTCATCAACACTCACCTCAACATCGCTGCTATCAGAGGACGAGCCTGCTGCTTGTCTTCTCCGGACCTTGTTGCTCCGGTGCTCCGGGTTCTGCTTGTCCTCCTCCATTCCGCTCCTCTACTGCTCCTCCTGCTCCTCCTCTCTCATGGACTCTGATGTCCTGGGCTGAGTCGTAAGGAGCCTTCCTGTTATAAGCCCCGCCCCTCTTAGTTACTGTTGCTAAGGAAGAACATTTCCCGCCAGCAAGTAATGAGTTCTTTTCAAGTTGCTTGAATAGAAAAGTTGAATGGGGGATCTATAGAACTTTAGGGACTGTTCTTTATTTATCAGAGGAAGGGGTGACTGGGTGCAACTTTTTTTTTTTTACCCTCCCTGAAGCTCCAGATATTTTTCCTCGAGCCTCCCTGAGTTACTGGGGGAAAATACACCAACCTCCCTCCACCATATAATAGATTTTTATAACTTAGCTTTTGATGTCTGAAAGTTAAAAGTTGAAGACAGAAACCTGGAGTTGAAAAAGCCTCAGTTTAATTAACAGTTCGTACAAACAGTTTATTCAATATCACTATTTCAAGCTCACATTTATTTAAATGTTTTTACAGAAGCATTTGTCACACGTGATGCGTCCAATTACAGTCGGAAATTTGAAAATCTAACAATGATTTCTGTTTTTACAGTTTCTGGCTGATAAATGGTGTCATTTTGGTGAATACTGTGTTTTTGATTTTGTTTTGCTTTCACAAAACTTTGTTTTCTTTACTACACTATCACATTTTTTGGCATCCTGTACCATGTCATTTTTAGGCATACTACACTGTAACTTATTTTGACATACTATACCATGACTTTTGTTTTTAGCGTGCTGTACTTAAACATTTTTGGCATACTAAGATTTTTTGCCATATACTTTGACTTTTTTCTTACATATTATTTTATGATTTTCATACCACACTATGACATTTTTTATGTACTATACTCTCAAGGCAATTGAATCAAACGCAACTGGACTTAGTTTTGTCTTAGAAGACGTTTCACCTCTTATCCAAGAGGCTTCATCAGTTCATGCTTGTCTGACTAGGCTGGAACTAAAAACAGATCTTCACAAGGCCAATGATGTCATTGGTTCGTTAGTGCTCCAATGGTGTGTCAACGACGGTCGTTGAAACTCCTGCTGCACCGATGGTCGTTGGAGTCGTTAGAGTCACATGAGGCCATTTGTGAACGACCATTGTTTTTAGAGGTTAAGCTGTTAAGTCTCCTGGGCAAGGATGAAAGGACAGCATTATAGGTGGGGGATAGGTGGTGTCGCAGACCTCCTCCTCTGTTGAGAGATGGTTTTCCAATTTCACATAGATGGCTTCTTTTACACCTCTTTCAAACCATCTGTCTTCCCTGTCCAAAATGTGCACGTTGCTGTCTTCAAAGTGTGCTTTCTCCTTGAGGTGTAAATAGACAGCTGAGTCTCGCCCTGACGAGTTAGCCCTTCTGTGTTGGGCCAAACATTTGTTTAGTGGTTGTTTTGTTTCACCAATGTACAAGTCTGGGCATTCCTCGCTGCATTGGACAGCGTACACCAGGTTGCTCTTCTGGGTGTGTGGTGTACGGTCTTTTGGATGTACCAGTCTTTGTCTGAGTGTGTTACTGGGTTTGAAATACACAGGGATGTGGTGTTTGTTGAAGATCCTCCTGAGTTTTTCAGATACCCCAGACAAAAAAACCCCAGGTTAAATATCTGTTTTGTTTCCACACTAGTTCCAGCCTAGTCAGACAAGCATGAACTGATGAAGCCTCTTGGATAAGAGGTGAAACATCTTCTAAGACCAAACTAGGTCCAGTTGCGTTCGATTCAATTGCCTTGAGATAACTATGACCTGGATAACTGAGAATATCCACAGGTATGTACTATACTATGTCATTTTTTTCTTAGCATGATGCACTTTGACATTTTTCTGGCACACTATACAATGACATTTTTCCCGCCATTCTACACTGTGTGTTCTCACACACACATTCTTATATTAACTGATTAACATGCTCATATACTTCAACCATGCCTGTCCATCCACCACCCTGCCCACCTTCACCCAGTATGTTTCCTGCCACACCAGAGACAATAAAACACTGGATTTATTTCATGCCAACACCAAGGAGGCAAACCACTCATCCCCCCTGCCCCCCCTGGGAAGAGCTGATCACAACCTGGTTCATTTTCTGCCTGTCTTCAGACCTCTGGTGCAGAGGGAACCAGCAACCACCCGCACTGTGAAGAGGTGGTCTGATGAGGCTGAGGAGGCCCTGAAAGACTGCTTTGAGATCACTGTGTGGGAGGTACTCAGCGATTCCCATGGGGAGGACATTGACAGTGTGACATCATGCATTACGGATTATATTAAATTCTGTGTGGAAAGCACAGTACCCACCAGGACTGTACGCTGCTTCTCCAACACCAAACCCTGGATTACTCCAGATATGAAAGCTCTCCTGAAGGAGAAGCGGAGAGCTTTAACTCTGGAACCAAGGGGACTCGAACAGGCGACCCTCCGGTTCCCAACCCAAGTCCCTATGGACTGAGCTACTGCCGCCCCAAGGAACGATATAAAAAGAAGATGGAGGAACAGCTGCAGCAGAGTGACGTCAGCGGAGTCTGGAGAGGTCTGAAAACCATCTCAGGACACAAACAACCAGACTCCAAGGCCAGAGGCGACCAGCAGTGGGTGAATGATCTGAATCTGTTCTTCAATAGATTTGATCAGCTGAGGAAGACAAAGACGAGGAAGGCTGCGGGTCCAGACGGCATCAGCTCCAGGCTCCTGAAGTCCTGTGCAGACCAACTGTGTGGGATAGTTGAAACCATCTTCAGCCTGAGTCTGAGGCTGGGAAGAGTACCACAGCTGTGGAAGACATCCTGCGTGGTACCTGTGCCCAAGACTCCGCACCCCAAGGACTTCAGCAGCTTCAGACCGGTGGCATTAACATCGCACCTCATGAAGACTCTGGAGCACCTGGTCCTGTCTCGTCTCCGCCCCGCAGTAGGCTCTTCAATGGACCCGCTGCAGTTTGCCTACCAGCCTGGCATTGGGGTGGACGACGCCGTCATCTTCCTCCTGCATAGAGCTCTTTCCCACCTGGAGAAGCCTGGAAGCTCTGTGAGAATCATGTTCTTTGATTTCTCCAGCGCTTTCAACACCATACAGCCTGCACTTCTGAGGGACAAACTGGAGCACATAGGGGTGGCTAATCACCTCACATCCTGGATCCTGGACTACCTCATGGACTGGCGGTATGTCAGGACCCAGGATTGTGTATCTGACTTGGTCGTCTGCAGTATGGGTACCCCGCAGGGGGCGGTGCTGGCACCATTCCTCTTCACCCTCTACACTGCAGACTTTTCATACGACACCCCCACCTGTCATCTGCAGAAGTTCTCTGTGACTCTGCCATAGTCGGCCTCATCACAGATGGGGATGACAGGAAGTACAGAGAACTGAACCAGGACTTTGTGGACTGGTGCCTGAGGAACCACCTTCAGATCAACGCGGGGGAAAACCAAAGAACTGGTGGTGGATTTCCGCAGGTGCAGACTCATCCCCTCAACATCCAGGGAAAGGACATTGAGATGGTGACATCTTATAAGTACCTGGGTGTTCATCTTAACAATAAACTGGACTGGACTAATCACATAACAGCACTATACAGGAAGGCCAAAGCAGACTCTACCTGCTGAGGCGGCTCAGGTCTTTTGGAGTGCAGGGGGTACTCCTGAAGACCTTCTTTGACACTGTAGTGGCATCAGCCATCTTTTACAGAGTGGTCTGCTGGGGCAGCAGCGTCTCGGCTGCAGATGGGAAGAGACTGGACAAGCTGATCAAGAAGGCCAGCTCTGTCCTGGGATACTCTCTGGACTCTGTGCAGGTGGTGGGAGAAAGGAGGATGACAGCCAAGCTGTCGTCTCTGAGGACTAATGACTCCCATCCTCTGCAGGAGGAGATAAAAGCTTTGGAGAGCTCCTTCAGCGATAGACTGATTCACCCAAAGTGTGTGAAGCATCGCAGGTCCTTCCTGCCTGCTGCTGTCAGGCTACATAACCAGCACTGCTCACAGTAAACTGCAGGACTCTTATAAACACCACTATGAGCATTGCTGTCCCCCATGTTGTTGTTTATTTGCACATTCAATATTCACTTTGCACTAAATATGTTCACTTTAACCCATTGCTCACTTTTTATCCACTGCTCATTATTGTTATTATTTATTGCTGTTTTCTGTATTTTTTGTACTTTTTTGCATGTCTAGTGTTTTTAAGTTTTTTAAGTTTTTAAATATTGACATCTTTAATCTGAATCTTTCCCCTGACTGCTGTAACACTGGAATTTCTCAATTATGGGATCAATAAAGGTGTATCTTATCTTATCTTATCTTATCTTAAACTCCACATTTAATAATGACCTCATATACTCAGTCACTCACCTATAATCCTTTCTATTAGGGATATACCATAATATTGGCACATCATCAGTATTGACCGATATCTTTAAAATGAACTATCAGAATCAGCCAGCATGCTTTTTCTTATTCTGCACAATGAATGAATATTACATTCAAGTATTGTATTTTGTGTCTCCATCTGCTGGTGGGCCATCATGATAAGAGCATACATGCTTAATATGATGTTTATTCCACTACAGAAGAGACCTGATGATCCCCTAAAATAAGTGGGAAAAAAGTGGATATATCGATATTGGTATTGGCCAAATAAGCTGTTTTATATTGGCATGTTGGATATTGATGAAAAATTCCAATATGGTGTATCCCTACTTTTTATTTTATCGACAATAAATTATTCATTTTATCATCATATGGGCTGATGTAATCTTTTTTTGACTTTGCTTCTTTTTATCATGTCCACACATAATCATCTCTTCCACATTATATTTGGTCAAGTTGTCAGATAACCAGATAAAACCTTAACCTCTGTTTCTGTCTGAGCCAACGACACAAACTTTCATGTGTTTGCTGCCGTGTCAGCCACGGTCCAGAGAGATGACAATGATCTGTCACCCACCCCCAGAAAAGCCTCTCAGAATCTGGAGAGTTCACACAAGTCACCTAAACTGATGTGACAAAAACACATCTGCTGAAAAAAGCGAGGTGTTTGCACTCCTGAATTCAGCACCAAAAAGTGTCAGTGAAACTGTGGAGCTGATCCTGAGGAGCGTCTGAGCTTTAGTAGTGAGACTGTGACAGGAGCAAAGACCAGCACCAGGAACTTTAATCCCACTGCAGAGTCTACAAACTATTTTTATTAAAGGCTGAACTCATCTGATGATATGGACATTACAATCCTCCACACAGAAACAGACAGGCTTCAACTCAACTTCTGTCTCTGTACCTCCAACAAGAGTCAAAAAGAAGAAGAGCTGCGCCCTGCTGAGCCTCCGTCTTTATACAGGTGGAGCTCAGCAAGAAAAACTCAGCTGTCTTCTACATGTGGACAAACACAGGACACATGCAAGACACTGGATAAGACATCAAATATGTTACACATGATAACATACATCATATTAATCTGCTATTTAAGTTGTTGTTGATGCTCAGAGCTCAGAAGACTTTGGTGTCCTGATGTCATCAACAGGAGCAAACAGTCTGAGCTGGAAACCTGAACATTGTGGAGGGGTTTTCATGTCCCTGTCATACTGGGAGCTGTGGTGTCCCAGCCGTTGCTCCTGGTCGGGTCTTGAGAGGCAAAGTGGTCCAAGGGGAGGGGCCAGACTAACAGTGAGTCAACAGACCCTGATGGATCAGACCTGGAGCACCTTGCCATGACAACACAAACAGAGCCCCTGTCTGGGACAGCGTCTGAGACTGCAGAGCCTGTCTGTGATAGAGGTCTCAGGCTGATGCAAATACTTTGATCACAGCCATGGTAAGAGGCATCAATATCAGTTTTCAAATGCTTATTTGGTCAATCAGCCTATATATATCTACATGGACTTGACTCATGGGGCTCGTGGGGCACAGTCCCAAAGATCAACATGGAGTCACCATCCCGTGGGCTCACCAGTCGCAGAGATACGCTTCAGGGTCGGGTGCACTGTGAGCTGCAACATTGCCCCGGACAGTTGCATGATTGATTTTGAAAAGTTTGTGGTCAGCTCTCACACATGGGAGTCCTACAGGGAGGAATCTGGTGGTCCAACATAGGGTTACAGTTGAAATAAAAAACAGATAAAAATAATCAAAGACAAAAGTAGGAAGCAGGTGGAAGATGTTTGCCTGGCCCTGAAAATGTCCAAAAACACATTTGTGGGCTTTAATGTCACTACCAACACTGGTCACATCAGGACGGGTTCTCTCTGGTGTGAACACGTTGGTGGATTTTTAGGTCATACCGTTCAACAAAAACTTTCTCACACTAGTCACAGCTGTACGAGTTCTCTCCTGCATGCCGGCATTGATGGGCACTCAAATTACTGCACCGGGCAAATAATCTTCCACATTGATCACACCAGTACGGTTTCTCTCCTGTGTGAATACGTTGGTGGTCTTTTAAGGCCCCTGACTGTGCAAAGGCTTTGCCACATTGATCACAGCTGTATGGTTTCTCTCCTGTGTGAATACGTTGGTGGATTTTTAAGGTCCCTGACCATGCAAAGGCTTTGCCACATAGATCACAGCTGTACGGTTTCTCTCCTGTATGAATACGTTGGTGGACTTTCAAGGCCCCTGACCATGCAAAGGCTTTGCCACATAGATCACAGCTGTACGGTTTCTCTCCTGTGTGAATATGTTTATGAGATATTAAGGTGATATGGGAAAACTTTTTCCCACATTGCTCACAGCCGTATGGCTTCTCTCCTGTGTGACTGTGTTGATGGGCTTTCAAGTATTTTGATCGCGTGAAAGTTTTGCCACATTGATCACAGCTATACAACTTCTCTCCTGTGTGACTGTGTTGATGGGCTTTCAAGTATCTTGATCGCGTGAAAGCTTTGCCACATTGATCACAGCTAAAAGGTTTCTCTGCTGTGTCAATGTCTTGTTTTCTTGAGGTCCCTGACTTTGTGAAATCCTTCCCACTTTGGAAAAAACTGGACAGTTCCCCTTCAATGTGAATGCGTTGATGGGCTTTGAGGGCACTGCAGCGAAAAAATGTTTTCTCACATTGGTCACAGCTGTATGGTTTCTCTCCAGTTTGGATCCTTAGATGAATTTTTGAAGATCCAGATGTTGTTAAGGATTTGTCACAGTGGTGATGTATAAGTTCCTCTCTTCCTCTCTGTTCCTATAGCAACAAACAGAAAAAGAGTTAATGAGCTGTCACGGTGCAGCGAGCCAACTAAAACCATGAATAACATTTAAAGCATGTCTGCCAAATATAACCCACAATGTCTGACTAATGCATTACCACCAACAAATGTTATGATAAATAACTTACAGAATAGTTTTTATTTAGGTTTTGACTTTTTGATAGGAATTGATACCAATACTACTTATCAATGCGACTCTCACTGATACTTCTCTCCATAATTTAGTGGTTTAGTGGTTTTGGGTTGGACCTGAGATTCTTGACTTGTGCTCATGTCTCCCCCATGACTGTACAGGCTAACCGACACACCAAAGTCTTTTCTCATTTTCTTTAAATATTTATCAGTTACTTTTCACAACCCACATAAACCATTTGTCATAAATCAGACCAGACTGCTTTCATTGACTTAACAAGGGCAGCATCTACAAACCCGACACAGTGGGTGGCGCTACATGTACCTTTAAACTTGCTTTGCGAGCAGCCAATAAACACAGAGAAGAAGAACAACAACAACTGCAGCACGCTGTAGTTGTAAAACACGTCACAGTGTGGATGTCTTTCACAGTTTCAGAGGAAGACAACAGGATTACACCGAGGGTCTGATGTCTGACCACCCGACAACCCCCAGATCAACAAACTCCCTGGAACCGGTGAACAGGTTATATGTCCCGCTTTATAGCCACAGCACTGAAGGACTGTCCAGAGTGTTAGCATGAGCTAATTAGCTGCAGCGGCTAACATCCAACACCGAGCTTTTAAAGGCTCGCCTCTGTAGTTAAACAGATTAATAACCACTCGCCATGTGGTGCTACAGTTAGACATTATTTGTATTGTTACCTCTCTGAGTGCGTGTGTGTGTCTGAGCTGAGTGTTAATGTGTGAGGTGAATCAACAGTAGCTGTAGGCTGGTGTATGATGGGATGTTGAGACGGCGCCTGGGCGTGACCATATAAACATGTGATCCAGCAGATGTAAGGCGGAGCTGCTGATGTTGATGTTCATCAGCTGTCAGTGTTTGTCTGTTAGTAGAGACTCCACTCTGCAGTGTAGTTTATACAGAGAATTACACAGTAACACTGGGCTTCATCATCATCATCATCATCATCATCATCATCACCCTCTGTCTTAACATTAACGTTACATTTAATACTGATTAAAATGTGTCAAATGAAGTCAGGTTGATTTGGTTTGGTCAGAGCAGTGGAATATTAAATCAGCCTTTCTGACCCTCAGGTGAACATTAACTACAAGTTATACACTTCTTTTAAAATACAAAAATGTGAATTTATCAGTTATCAGCAGGGTGTAGCGGTACACAAAAATCTCGGTTGAGTCGTACCTCGGTACACAAGTCATGGTTGTTGTTTTTTCGGTACAGTAATGAAAATAATAGAAACTATTAAATATCTTTTACTTATTAGTAACCTTATTAAAACATACCACCACAGCAGTTAACTCTTTTTACACACTTTTTGAATGAAACAAATATATATAAAATCCTGCTTTTTCACATTGTTTGAATGAAAATAGAAATATAAAAGTGAAAAATAAAATCCTGCTGTTTTTTTAACACATTTTTTGAATGAAAAATATAAATATAAATTTCTGCTTTAACAGTTTTACTCAATTAAAATAAAAAGTATAGTGCAGCTGGTCAGCTTTAAAGCCTGCTCAGATTCAGTTTTACTAGGAACTTACTTAGCTTTCCCACTTTCCCACCCGACCGCTGTTCTGCAGTGTCGGCACTTTTGTATTGTCCACTTGTTTATTTCCATCTTCGTATTTTACCCTGAATCCAAAGTGTTCCCAAGCGGAGGACTTAAGGTTTGTGGGTGGGTCTTCAGATTCGTCAGGCTCACTTGCCATGTTGTCAAAATGCACGAGAATGCGCTGCACAAAGTGAAAGCGGAGATTCTGAGACTAGGTCCGTCACTCAATTATGTCGTCGGGAACTAGATATTTTAAATGGTTATTTCAAAAACTGAATTAAAATAAAACAAAATAAAATAATATCCTGCGCCCAATAATTTGGTACAGGGTCGTGCGAACTGAAAGTCACGTACCAAACGGTTCAACACAAATACATGTACCGTTACGGCCCTAATTATCAGTATCAGTGAAGAAAAATCCCTATCGGTGCATCCCTAGTTTTTTCAATATCTCAGCACCCATGGCCAAATTGCCACCTGCGTCACCATATGACACATCTGTTTTTCTTTACATAAAGACATTTCCAACATAAACTGGTGCACAACACTTCAAAATGCAGGAAAATAAACGTTTGCTGCTCAGAATATCCTGGGGAAGGACACACACACACACACACACACACTAACACTCGTACTACATGTGTGTCCCTGCCAGTGTTAAAATTAAATCATGCTAATCACCCTGTACTGCCATCTCCATATTGTAACAGCCTGGTTTAAATTTCGACTCTCGGCTACTTTCAACAGCTCAGGCTCGTTGGAGATGAGTCAGGCCTGCGCAGATTCGATCACCAGTGATGGCAGCACAATGCATGCTGGTTAGATTTGTGTCCAACCTCATCCTGACTTGCTCTTCCGTCATTCAAAAGGGATTTTCAAAGGGAGATACAAGATGGTGGCGTAAACAGTATATAGTGGATAAACTTGGTGAGACAGTGGACACAGTACATCGCTTGGGAAAGAAGAATGACGCCACTACCAACAAAATGCCCAGACCAATAATCATACAGTTCGCAATGCCAACTATTCAAGATGAGATATGGAAAAAATCAAGAGGCGAGAGTCTGCAAAGAGATGAACATTCAGTTCAAGGAGGACTTTTCAAAGGAGGATGGTGAAGCCCGGCTAAGCTGTGGCCCAAGGTGCAAGAAGCCAGAAGAAATGGGAAAGAGCCTTTCTCAAAGAAGGCTACGCACTCACTGAGGACACAGAATTGATATTTTCAGCAAGGTAGTATTCAAGCACTTTGTCAAAATATACATGGTTTCATTACATTTGATGAGAATTTAAACTGATTCTGCCTTTTTTATTTGCACATGGAACTTCTCATTCAGCTGGAGTAATGGTATTATTTAACAGGTTTCCAGGCATGATAATTGACAATCAAACAGATACATAACGTCACTGGTTAATGGTAGTAGTAGAGATAAATGACAAACGTTACATTTTAGTTTGTGTTTTTCTTGTCAAAAGTAAGAATAATCCATAACGGGAACAGTTTAATTACGAAATGTTTCCATTATCTTAAATGGCCAATTTCACCCAATGTAAGCGACGTGCACTTTAGAATTGTAAACAACGTTTATCCAGCTGCTGAAACTTTACCACAAAGATTTCATTTTCAAGTAAATCCTTATGTGTATTTTGTTCAAGAGAACTATTGAGCATTTATTTTTATCATGGGTAAATATCATATACACCATTGCAAATGGAAAAACTGTAAAGCCTCCATATTTTGCTTTAAAAATGAACTGAAGAATTATTTATCGTCCATTAAGATATGATCTAAAAATAATCAGTCCCTTAAAGACCTGTATGAAGTCATGTTTAAGTCTCTTACATTTTCATTTCATCCTTGCTGCTGTTCATTTTCTTGAAATCTCCAACGAGCCTATTGTTTCTTCTGCGAGCTCTCGCGAGAACACGACACTGCGCGGAAAATACCCTGCAACACAGACCGTCTCAAGTGTTTCTTTACTCTGAGTGAGTTAAAGATGAAAACAGGAAACACGGAGACATAAAAACCTTTTTGCTTTGTTACATTTCCTTTCTCCAGATGTGATGTGGAACCAGAGAATGAGCGGATGATCCACGGAGCCTCGAGACTCTTCCTCGTGTCTTTAGTGTGGCTGCTGTCAAGCCCTTTTTATCCATGACGTCATCAACACTCACCTCAACATCGCTGCTATCAGAGGACGAGCCTGCTGCTTGTCTTCTCCGGACCTTGTTGCTCCGGTGCTCCGGGTTCTGCTTGTCCTCCTCCATTCCGCTCCTCTACTGCTCCTCCTGCTCCTCCTCTCTCATGGACTCTGGTGTCCTGGGCTGAGTCGTAAAGAGCCTTCCTGTTATAAGCCCCGCCCCTCTTAGTTACTGTTGCTAAGGAAGAACATTTCCCGCCAGGAAGTAATGAGTTCTTTTCAAGTTGCTTGAATAGAAAAGTTGAATGGGGGATCTATAGAACTTTAGGGACTGTTCTTTATTTATCAGAGGAAGGTGACTGGGTGCAACTTTTTTTACCCTCCTGAAGCTCCAAATATTTTTTTCGAGCCTCCCTGAGTTACTGGGGGAAAATACACCAACCTCCCTCCACCATATAATAGATTTTTATAACTTAGCTTTTGATGTCTGAAAGTTAAAAGTTGAAGACAGAAACCTGGAGTTGAAAAAAAGCCTCAGTTTAATTAACAGTTCGTACAAACAGTTTATTCAATATCACTATTTCAAGCTCACATTTATTTAAATGTTTTTACAGAAGCATTTGTCACACGTGATGCGTCCAATTACAGTCGGAAATTTGAAAATCTAACAATGATTTCTGTTTTTACAGTTTCTGGCTGATAAATGGTGTCATTCTGGTGAATACTGTGTTTTTGATTTTGTTTTGCTTTCACAAAACTTTGTTTTCTTTACTACACTATCACATTTTTTGGCATCCTGTACCATGTCATTTTTAGGCATACTACACTGTAACTTATTTTGACATACTATACCATGACTTTTGTTTTTAGCGTGCTGTACTTAAACATTTTTGGCATACTAAGATTTTTTGCCATATACTTTGACTTTTTTCTTACATATTATTTTATGATTTTCATACCACACTATGACATTTTTTATGTACTATACTCTCAAGGCAATTGAATCAAACGCAACTGGACTTAGTTTTGTCTTAGAAGACGTTTCACCTCTTATCCAAGAGGCTTCATCAGTTCATGCTTGTCTGACTAGGCTGGAACTAAAAACAGATCTTCACAAGGCCAATGATGTCATTGGTTCGTTAGTGCTCAATGGTGTGTCAACGACGTGTCGTTGAAACTCCTGCTGCACCGATGGTCGTTGGAGTCGTTAGAGTCACATGAGGCCATTTGTGAACGACCATTGTTTTTAGAGGTTAAGCTGTTAAGTCTCCTGGGCAAGGATGAAAGGACAGCATTGTAGGTGGGGATAGGTGGTGTCGCAGACCTCCTCCTCTGTTGAGAGATGGTTTTCCAATTTCACATAGATGGCTTCTTTTACACCTCTTTCAAACCATCTGTCTTCCCTGTCCAAAATGTGCACGTTGCTGTCTTCAAAGGAGTGTGCTTTCTCCTTGAGGTGTAAATAGACAGCTGAGTCTCGCCCTGACGAGTTAGCCCTTCTGTGTTGGGCCAAACATTTGTTTAGTGGTTGTTTTGTTTCACCAATGTACAAGTCTGGGCATTCCTCGCTGCATTGGACAGCGTACCAGGTTGCTCTTCTGGGTGTGTGGTGTACGGTCTTTTGGATGTACCAGTCTTTGTCTGAGTGTGTTACTGGGTTTGAAACACACAGGGATGTGGTGTTTGTTGAAGATCCTCCTGAGTTTTTCAGATACCCCAGACAAAAAAAACAGGTTAAATACCTGTTTTGTTTCCACACTAGTTCCAGCCTAGTCAGACAAGCATGAACTGATGAAGCCTCTTGGATAAGAGGTGAAACATCTTCTAAGACCAAACTAAGTCCAGTTGCATTTGATTCAATTGCCTTGAGATAACTATGACCTGGATAACTGAGAATATCCACAGGTATGTACTATACTATGTCATTTTTTTCTTAGCATGATGCACTTTGACATTTTTCTGGCACACTATACAATGACATTTTTCCCGCCATTCTACACTGTGTGTTCTCACACACACATTCTTATATTAACTGATTAACATGCTCATATACTTCAACCATGCCTGTCCATCCACCACCCTGCCCACCTTCACCCAGTATGTTTCCTGCCACACCAGAGACAATAAAACACTGGATTTATTTCATGCCAACACCAAGGAGGCAAACCACTCATCCCCCCTGCCCCCCCTGGGAAGAGCTGATCACAACCTGGTTCATCTTCTGCCTGTCTACAGACCTCTGGTGCAGAGGGAACCAGCAACCACCCGCACTGTGAAGAGGTGGTCTGATGAGGCTGAGGAGGCCCTGAAAGACTGCTTTGAGATCACTGTGTGGGAGGTACTCAGCGATTCCCATGGGGAGGACATTGACAGTGTGACATCATGCATTACGGATTATATTAACTTCTGTGTGGAAAGCACCGTACCCACCAGGACTGTACGCTGCTTCTCCAACACCAAACCCTGGATTACTCCAGATATGAAAGCTCTCCTGGAGGAGAAGCGGAGAGCTTTAACTCTGGAACCAAGGGGACTCGAACTGGCGACCCTCCGGTTCCCAACCCAAGTCCCTATGGACTGAGCTACTGCCGCCCCAAGGAACGATATAAAAAGAAGATGGAGGAACAGCTGCAGCAGAGTGACGTCAGCGGAGTCTGGAGAGATCTGAAAACCATCTCAGGACACAAACAACCAGACTCCAAGGCCAGAGGCGACCAGCAGTGGGTGAATGATCTGAATCTGTTCAATAGATTTGATCAGCTGAGGAAGACAAAGATGAGGAAGGCTGCGGGTCCAGACGGCATCAGCTCCAGGCTCCTGAAGTCCTGCGCAGACCAACTGTGTGGGATAGTTGAAACCATCTTCAGCCTGAGTCTGAGGCTGGGAAGAGTACCACAGCTGTGGAAGACATCCTGCGTGGTACCTGTGCCCAAGACTCCGCACCCCAAGGACTTCAGCAGCTTCAGACCGGTGGCATTAACATCGCACCTCATGAAGACTCTGGAGCACCTGGTCCTGTCTCGTCTCCGCCCCGCAGTAGGCTCTTCAATGGACCCGCTGCAGTTTGCCTACCAGCCTGGCATTGGGGTGGGCAGACGCCGTCATCTTCCTCCTGCATAGAGCTCTTTCCCACCTGGAGAAGCCTGGAAGCTCTGTGAGAATCATGTTCTTTGATTTCTCCAGCGCTTTCAACACCATACAGCCTGCACTTCTGAGGGACAAACTGGAGCACATAGGGGTGGCTAATCACCTCACATCCTGGATCCTGGACTACCTCATGGACTGGCGGTATGTCAGGACCCAGGATTGTGTATCTGACTTGGTCGTCTGCAGTATGGGTACCCCGCAGGGGGCGGTGCTGGCACCATTCCTCTTCACCCTCTACACTGCAGACTTTTCATACGACACCCCCACCTGTCATCTGCAGAAGTTCTCTGACGACTCTGCCATAGTCGGCCTCATCACAGATGGGGATGACAGGGAGTACAGAGAACTGAACCAGGACTTTGTGGACTGGTGCCTGAGGAACCACCTTCAGATCAACGCGGGGAAAACCAAAGAGCTGGTGGTGGATTTCCGCAGACTCCTCCCCAACACCGGTGAACATCCAGGGAAAGGACATTGAGATGGTGACATCTTATAAGTACCTGGGTGTTCATCTTAACAATAAACTGGACTGGACTGATCACATAACAGCACTGTACAGGAAAGGCCAAAGCAGACTCTACCTGCTGAGGCGGCTCAGGTCTTTTGGAGTGCAGGGGGCACTCCTGAAGACCTTCTTTGACACTGTGGTGGCATCAGCCATCTTTTACAGAGTGGTCTGCTGGGGCAGCAGCGTCTCGGCTGCAGGTAGGAAGAGACTGGACAAGCTGATCAAGAAGGCCAGCTCTGTCCTGGGATACTCTCTGGACTCTGTGCAGGTGGTGGGAGAAAGGAGGATGACAGCCAAGCTGTCGTCTCTGAGGACTAATGACTCCCATCCTCTGCAGGAGGAGATAAAAGCTTTGGAGAGCTCCTTCAGCGATAGACTGATTCACCCAAAGTGTGTGAAGGAATGCCATCGCAGGTCCTTCCTGCCTGCTGCTGTCAGGCTACATAACCAGCACTGCTCACAGTAAACTGCACGGACTCGTATAAACACCACTATGAGCATTGCTGTCCCCCATGTTGTTGTTTATTTGCACATTCAATATTCGCTTTGCACTAAATATGTTCACTTTAATCCATTGCTCACTTTTTATCCACTGCTCATTATTGTTATTATTTATTGCTGTTTTCTGTATTTTTTGTACTTTTTTGCATGTCTAGTGTTTTTAAGTTTTTAAAGTTTTTAAATATTGACATCTTTAATCTGAATCTTTCCCCTGACTGCTGTAACACTGGAATTTCACAATTATGGGATCTATAAAGGTGTATCTAATCTTATCTTATCTTATCTTAAACTCCACATTTAATAATGACCTCATGTACTCAGTCACTCACCTATAATCCTTTCTATTAGGGATATACCATAATATTGGCACATCATCAGTGTTGACCGATATCTTTAAAATGAACTATCAGAATCAGCCAACATGCTTTTTCTTATTCTGCACAATGAATGAATATTACATTCAAGTATTGTATTTTGTGTCTCCATCTGCTGGTGGGCCATCATGATAAGAGCATACATGCTTAATATGATGTTTATTCCACTACAGAAGAGACCTGATGATCCCCTAAAATAAGTGGGAAAAAAAGTGGATATATCGATATTGGTATTGGCCAAATAAGCTGTTTTATATTGGCATGTTGGATATTGATGAAAAGTCCAATATGGTGTATCCCTACTTTTTATTTTATCGACAATAAATTATTCATTTTATCATCATATGGTCTGATGTAATCTTTTTTTGACTTTGCTTCTTTTTATCATGTCCACACATAATCATCTCTTCCACATTATATTTGTTGAAGTTGTCAGATAACCAGATAAAACCTTAACCTCTGTTTCTGTCTGAGCCAACGACACAAACTTTCATGTGTTTGCTGCCGTGTCAGCCACGGTCCAGAGAGATGACAATGATCTGTCACCCACCCCCAAAAAAGCCTCCCAGAATCTGGAGAGTTCACACAAGTCACCTAAACTGATGTGACAAAAACACATCTGCTGAAAAAAAAGCGAGGTGTTTGCACTCCTGAATTCAGCACCAAAAAGTGTCAGTGAAACTGTGGAGCTGATCCTGAGGAGCGTCTGAGCTTCAGTAGTGAGACTGTGACAGGAGCAAAGACCAGCACCAGGAACTTTAATCCCACTGCAGAGTCTACAAACTATTTTTATTAAAGGCTGAACTCATCTGATGATATGGACATTACAATCCTCCACACACAAACAAACAGGCTTCAACTCAACTTCTGTCTCTGTACCTCCAACAAGAGTCAAAAAGAAGAAGAGCTGCGCCCTGCTGAGCCTCCGTCTTTATACAGGTGGAGCTCAGCAAGAAAAACTCAGCTGTCTTCTACATGTGGACAAACACAGGACACATGCAAGACACTGGATAAGACATCAAATATGTTACACATGATAACATACATCATATTAATCTGGTATTTAACTTGTTGATGATGCTCAGAGCTCAGAAGACTTTGGTGTCCTGATGTCATCAACAGGAGCAAACAGTCTGAGCTGGAAACCTGAACATTGTGGAGGGGTTTTCATGTCCCTGTCATACTGGGAGCTGTGGTAAGTAAGTAAGTAAGTAAAACTTAATTCATACAGCACCTTTTTTAAGGCAGGTTACAACGTGCTTTACATTGACATTGGGACACAAAGAAAAGAGGGCCCCACGACCATAAAAGACACAGCTTCTATTTATCTATTTTCATTTAACTGAAGACAGTTGACAGACATCCAGTTCTTTATCGCAGCTGAACAGTTGTGGAGAGTGTTGAGGTTGCTAAGATCATCTGGCTTTACTGAAAAATGTAGCTGAGTGTCATCAGCATATGACTTTACCACCACCACTTTATCTTCATGAAGATAAAGTGGTTGGGTTTGATTCTGAGCTGATTCTGAGGGTGAATTCTCGCTGTGTAATATTTGAATGTAAAGACAAAAACTGATGTCCAAAGAAATGACTGATATGCATAAATTCAATAACTTAAGACAGTCCTGAGTAACAAACTAATATCCAGCAGGATTTAGACTGTGACAGACGGTAAATCTCTGCTAATTAATGCGCTTCGATACAAGCTTTGACACGGACTGAATGAATGAGGAAATGAAACAGCGTGTAAGAGGGAGGAGACAGAGAAAAACTCAGGGTTTATTGAAGAAAACCTGCCACTGAGCAGGGTAGGTTCACAGAGTCTGTTGCCAGAGTTTGATTTGCCTCTCTTTCTGGAACTGAAAACACAGAGTTTCCCTCATTTCAGGGTTAACATACTCAGAGTTTTCACTAAACCCGTTTTCTGGAATACCCCTCTGGAGCACCTCGCCATGACAACAGAAACAGAGCCCCCTTCTGGAGGCAGGCTAGAGAGGGAAGCTGCACACGGGACCAAAAATCAGTCAAGTCACTAAACATTTCATTCAGCATGTTGAGTCAGCGTCTGAGACTGCAGAGCCTGTCTGTGATAGAGGTCTCAGGCTGATGCAAATACTTTGATCACAGCCATGGTAAGAGGCATCAATATCAGCTTTCAAATGCTTATTTGGTCAATCAGCCTATATATATATCTACATGGACTTGACTCATGGGGCTCGTGGGGCACAGTCCCAAAGATCAACATGGAGTCACCATGTGGTCAGTGTACGGAAATTGCTCAACTTCAGCAAACACTGAAATGAAGAGACTCAGAGAACCACGGAGAAAAGTTACAGCCAGTGGGATTACTTTAATTGCAAAGTACAACTCAACAATACAGGTCGTAGAAAACAGTGGACACAGCAGAAACAGCCCCGCTCATACAACTTCCAAAAACCTTTGTACTATCTGAGTGAGCGAGCGTCTGTTCGTTTGTGTGCATGCGTGTGTGTGCGCGCATGTGTGTGTGTCCATGTGCAGATGTGCCTGGGTCTGGGACCTAACCGTTCTGCCAAGTTTGATTTCCTGGAAATGATCGTACAAGAATTACTCAATATTTCAAAAACAATTCCTAAAAGGAGTCCTTCCTAGTAACTCCAAAGTACAACAACTCAACAGTATTCAAAAACAACTTCTTATAAGGAGTCCTTCCTATTGTGAAATCTGACATCTGGTCAACTGTTTCTAAGACCTTTTGCAACTGACATTATTTTCACATTTGATATAGAACAATACATTATCTGCCTCTACATCAGCTCTCACACATGGGAGTCCTACAGGGAGGAATTTGGTGGTCCAACATAGGGTTACAGTTGAAATTAAAAACAGATAAAAATAATCAAAGACAAAAGTAAGATATCAACACAGCTATCAGGGCATGGGGAGGAAGAAGTAGGAAGATGTTTGCCTGGCCCTGAAAATGTCCAAAAACACATTTGTGGGCTATAATGTCACTACCAACATTGGTCACATCAGGACGGGTTCTCTCTGGTGTGAACACGTTGGTGGATTTCTAAATCAGTCATATCGTTTAATAAAAGCTTTCTCACACTAGTCACAGCTGTACGGGTTCTCTCCTGCATGCCGGCATTGGTGGGTTCTCAAAGTACTGCACCGGGCAAATAATCTTCCACATTGGTCACACCAGTACGGTTTCTCTCCTGTGTGAATACGTTGGTGGCTTATTAAGACACCTGACTGTGCAAAGGCTTTGCCACATTGATCACAGCTGTATGGTTTCTCTCCTGTGTGAATACGTTGGTGGCTTATTAAGACCCCTGACCGTGCAAAGGCTTTGTCACATTGATCACAGCTGTACGGTTTCTCTCCTGTGTGAATACGTTGGTGGCGTTTTAAGACTCCTGACAGTGCAAAGGCTTTGCCACATTGATCACAGCTGTATGGTTTCTCTCCTGTGTGAATGCGTTGGTGGCTTTTTAAGGCCCCTGACCGCGCAAAGGCTTTGCCACATTGATCACAGCTGTACGGTTTCTTTCCTGTGTGAATGCATTGGTGGCTTTTTAAGGCCCCTGATTGTGCAAAGGCTTTGCCACATTGATCACAGCTGTATGGTTTCTCACCAGTGTGAATATGTTTATGAGATATTAAATTTCCTATTTGGGAAAACCTTTTCCCACATTGGTCACACCCGTATGGTTTCTCTCCTGTGTGACTGCGTTGATGGGTTTTCAAGTGATCTAACTGTGTGAAAGCTTTGCCACATTGATCACAGCTGTATGGTTTCTCACCAGTGTGAATACGTTGATGAGATATTAAGTTTCCTATTTGAGAAAACCTTTTCCCACATTGATCACAGCTGTACGGTTTCTCTCCTGTGTGACTGCGTTCATGGATTTTCAAGTTACTTGAGCATGTGAAAGCTTTGCCACATTGATCACAGCTGTATGGCTTCTTTTCTGTGTGAATTCTTTGGTGAGTTTCAAGGGACATTTGTTGTGAAAAAGTTTTCCCACATTGGTCATAGTGGTGCGACTTCTCTGCAGTGTGAACACAGTTGTGACTTTTTAAGCTACGTAGAGTGGTGAACGCTTTCTCACATTGATCACAGCTAAACGGTTTCTCTGCTGCGTCAATGTCTTGTTTTTTTGAGCTCCCTGACTCTGTGAAATCCTTCCCACTTTGGAAAAAACTGGACAGTTCCCCTTCAATGTGAATGCGTTGATGGGCTTTGAGGGCACTGCAGCGCAAAAATGTTTTCTCACAGTGGTCACAGCTGTATGGTTTCTCTCCAGTTTGAACTCTTTGATGAATTTTTAAAGATCCAGATGTTGTGAAGGATTTGTCATGGTGGTGACGTAAAAGTTCCTCTCTTCCTCTCTGTTCCTATAGCAACAAACAGAAAAAGAGTTAATGAGCTGTCACAGTGCAGCGAGCCAACTAAAACCATGAATAACATTGAAAGCATGTCTGCCAAACATAACCCACAATGTCTGACTAATGCATTACCACCAACAAATGTTATGATAAATAACTTACAGAATAGTTTTTATTTAGGTTTTGGCTTTTTGATAGGAATTGATACCAATACTACTATCAATGCGACTCTCACTGATACTTCTCTCCATAATTTAGTGGTTTAGTGGTTTTGGGTTGGACCTGAGATTCTTGACTTGTGCTCATGTCTCCCCCATGACTGTACAGGCTGACCGCCACACCAAAGTCTTTT
This sequence comes from Epinephelus fuscoguttatus, assembly GCF_011397635.1. Classification (NCBI taxonomy): domain Eukaryota; kingdom Metazoa; phylum Chordata; class Actinopteri; order Perciformes; family Serranidae; genus Epinephelus; species Epinephelus fuscoguttatus. The sequence continues at coordinate 4,364,180 of NC_064774.1, read as the reverse complement.
CCCATTTTCTTTAAATATTTATCAGTTACTCTTCATAACCCACATAAACCATTTGTCATAAATCAGACCAGACTGCTTTCATTGACTTAACAAGGGCAGCATCTACAAACTCAACACAGTGGGTGGTGCTACATGTACCTTTAAACTTGCTTTGCGAGCCGCCAATAAACACAGAGAAGAACAACAACAACAACTGCAGCACGCTGTCTAGAGGGTAAAACGCATTGCAGTGTGGATGTCTTTCACAGTTTCAGAGGATGACAACAGGATTACACCGAGGGTCTGATGTCTGACCACCCGACAACCCCCAGATCAACAAACTCCCTGGAACCAGTGAACAGGTTATGCAGGGGCCGACATTAACAGTTGCCCGAATGCCTGGGGCAAGTAAAAATAGCCGTCGGGCCAGCAGACCCTGCGCAGACATGCCCGATCGGGCAAGCAGCACCGACTCGGACACACACATATACCGGACAGCCTCTCAGTCCTTACCCGCTAACGTTAGCTCATGTACAACACAGGTACCACACAGAAAGGGAAACATGTTTTAAATGTGGACACGGAGAGCAGAGTGATAGATAAGAACAGCATGCTGCCTGCTCTCATGGGACAAAGATCCTCTGAGAAGAAAGACTGTTCACTCTGCTCTGTCGCCAGGAATAAACTGGGAGGCAAAGATCCTCTCTGAGGAAGAGGGTTCACTTTGCTGCAGGGTTCACCAAAACATTTTTTTTTTTTCCTTTTAATAAATTGAACACACATTAAAGAACATACAAGATCCTGTAGAGAATTAATACACATAATACAAGACAATAAACATTGTCAAATTAAATGAAGGAAGAAGATTTTTTTAAAGGCAAATTAAATATTGGCGATTTGTGTAAAAATATACATAGAGCCATATAAATAATTATATAATTAAAGATATGTAGGCTATGTTAGGTGAATACTCCTGTCAGTGACCCTGACCACTGGCACTGGCAAAAGAACTGGAGTTGGTCCCCGGATGCTGCACTGTGGCTGCCCACTGCTCCCAGTGTATACAGTAGGATGGGTCAAATGCAGAGGTCAAATTTCATTTCAATGTACATAATGTGCTGAGAAAGGACAATAAAGAATCTTCTTCTAATAATAATTTCTTAATAACTAGGAGATAACAAAAGAATAAAGAGATTTCAAAGACTTAAAATATAAGGGACATGAATCAAAACAACAAGAAATGAGATATATCCCCAGTCATGCACACCCAGTTTTAATAAACTCAATACTGTTTTTCAACACATATATTGTTTTGTCTTTATTCAATGTAGTTAGCGCATGTTGTTATTGCGCCATTGGTTTTGGCCGTGATGCCCTAATAAATCTGTATTTATCAAAGGCCAAAGTGGCCTTGCCCTAAAAATGACTTAATTCCAGGCCTGTAATCGTGTATTTCCTCTCCTGTTTCTGTCCTCGGATGGGCCAGTTGCAGTGTGCTGCTTTTTTATGTGCTGCTGCCTCCATTGGCCAAGCGTCTCTGCTGACGTAAGATATAAGTCATGAGCGAAAATATGCACCACACAGCCAGAAAAAGAACCTCTTAGGCAGGGCAAGTAAGAATTTAGATGGGGCAAGTGGATTTGAGAAGTACTTGCCCGGTAGGGCAAGCAGGAAAAAACCTTAACGTCAGACCCTGTTATATATTCCGCTTTACAGACACAGCGCTGAAGGATCGTCTCCAGAGTGTTAGCACGAGCTAATTAGCAGCAGCGGCTAACATCCAGCACCGAGCTTTTAAAAGGCTCGCCTCTGTAGTTAAACATATTAATAACCACTCGCCATGTGGTGCTACAGTTAGACATTATTTGTATCGTTACCTCTCTGACTGCGTGTGTGTGTCTGAGCTGAGTGTTAATGTGTGAGGTGAATCAAGAGTAACTGTAAGCTGGTGTATGATGGGACGTTGAGACGGTGCCTGGGCGTGACCATATAAACATATGATCCAGCAGATGTAAGGCGGAGCTGCTGATGTTGATGTTCATCAGCTGTCAGTGTTTGTCTGTTAGTAGAGACTCCACTCTGCAGTGTAGTTTATACAGAGAATTACACAGTAACACTGGGCTTCATCATCATCATCATCATCATCATCATCCTCCTCCTCTGTCTTAACGGTAACGTTACATTTAATACTGATTAAAATGTGTCAAACGAAGTCAGTTTGATTTGGTTTGGTCAGAGCTGTGGAATATTAAATCAGCCTTTCTGACCCTCAGGTGAACATTAACTACAAGTTATACACTTCTTTTAAAATACAAAAATGTGAATTTATCAGTTATCAGTATCGGTTAAGAAAAATCCCTATCGGTGCATCCCTAGTTTTTTCAATATCTCAGATAAGCAAACGTACACGCTATGATAATAATATGATTATCAATGTTCATATTGATAATCCCAAAGATGGCAGTGCGAAAGAACTTTTCTACATCCTTTGACAACTTTGAACTTTCCCAGCATGTAACAGAGCCAACACACAATAAGGGACATATTTTAGATCTAATTATCTCCAAAGGGCTCAACATTTCTGAGGTTGTGGTGACTGATGTTGCCTTTTCTGATCATTACTGTGTTTTCTTTAAAATGGCCATCTCCGCTGACACCAGTAAAAGTACAACAGAGGTAATCAGAAAATGCTATATCAACGAAAACACCTGTACACTCTTCACCCAGGATTTTATACCCACACCAGCTCTGCCCTCAGTCTCTGTCAATGATCTGGTTCATAGTTTCAGCTCTAAAGCTATGAATATTATGAACAATATTGCCCCCATGAAGGTCAAAGTTGTCTCTGGTAAGAAAAAACCACCATGGAGGAACGCCACATGGGTAAAAGCTCAAAAAAAGAGAATGTAGAGAAGCAGAACGCAGGTGGCGAAAAACCAAACTCCAGGTTCATTATGACATCTATAAGGAAAGTCTGCACATCTATATCTTGGAGCTAAAAAGTGCTGACAAGACTGACAAACCCATCTGCGTCAGTCCTTCCTGAACTGCTATCCACCAAGGCATGCAATGACTTTGCTTCTTTTTTCACAGACAAGATTTTAAAGATAAGACAGACAGTCTGTAACTCCAACACAGTGGCTATTTCACCTGTGCCTCATAAGACTACTCCAGTTAATATGGCACTTTTTCACCCATTAAATTATGCTACTTTGACAGACATAGTTAGAAACCTTAGGTCCACTACCTGCTGCCTTGACACTCTGCCTACAAGCTTTTTTAAAGATGTTTTTAACTGCATAGCATCAGATATACTACAGATAGTCAACTGTTCTCTTCAGTCAGGCCTTTTTCCAACGGCCCTGAAGACCGCAGTCATTAAACCCCTCTTAAAAAAGCCTAATCTGGATGCCTCAGTAATAAATAACTACAGGCCCATATCAAACCTACCATTTTTAGGAAAGATCATTGAAAAGGTTGTTTTTCAGCAACTTAAGACCTTCTTGGAGCAAAACAATTCCTCTGATGCCTTTCAGTCTGGATTTCGAGCACATCACAGCACTGAGACTGCACTTGTAAAAGTTTTAAATGATATTCATCTGAGCAGTGATGCATCAAAGATTTCGGTTCTGGTATCACTGGACCTCAGTGCTGCATTCGACACAGTTGACCATAAGATACTGCTCGACAGACTAGAAAAGTTTGTGGGACTTTCTGGCACTGTGCTAAATTGGTTTAAATCTTATTTACAAGACAGGGATTTCTTTGTGTCACTTAGCAATTATGAATCTGTGCGAATAAAGATTACATGTGGAGTTCCTCAAGGGTCCATTCTTGGGCCTCTTCTGTTCAACATCTATATGTTCCCTCTTCCTCAGATTATGGAATACCATAACATCTCCTACCATACTAATGCGGATGACACACAACTTTACATAACAGTGTCACCAGATGACTACAGTCCCCTATATCTACTAAATAAGTGCATTGACGAAATCAATACGTGGATGTGCCAGAATTTTCTACAACTAAACACAGACAAAACTGAGATAGTTGTTTTTGGCCCCAAAGAACAAAGATCAATAGTCAGTGCTCACCTTGATGCCATGACACTAAAACCTACAAATCAAGCCAGAAATCTTGGTGTAGTTCTGGACTCAGACCTAAATTTCAATAGTCACATCAAGACAATTACTAAATCAGCCTACTACCACCTTAAAAACATAGCAAGAATAAAAGAACTTCTGTCTAAACAAGATACAGAAAAACTTGTTCATGCTTTCATTTTCAGCAGGCTGGACTATTGTAACGGTGTCTTCACAGGCCTGAGTAAAAAATCAATCAGACAACTGCAGCTCGTCCAGAACGCTGCTGCCAGAGTCCTCACCAACACCAAGAGAGTGGAGCACATTACACCAGTGCTTAAGTCACTGTACTGGCTTCCTGTGTGTCAAAGGATAGACTTTAAAATCTTGTTGCTTGTCTATAAAGCACTAAATGGTCTCGGGCCTAAATACATCTCTGATATACTTGTACGATATGAAGCAGCCAGACCCCTCAGATCATCTGGAACAGGTTTACTCAGTGTTCCCAAGATCAAAACCAAACAAGGTGAAGCAGCCTTTAGTTTCTATGCTCCCCGCCTGTGGAACAAACTTCCAGAATATCTGAGGTCGGCTGAAACTGTCAACTCATTTAAATCAGGCCTTAAAACATTACTATTTACTGCAGCTTACCAGTGAACTAGATATGTAACTTATTGTTAGGATAATCTGTAGCTATTGTTTTCATATTTGTCTGCTGTTGCTTTTGCTTTATGTTTGCTTTTTAAATGCATTTTCTGCACTGTTTTTAACTATTTATTGTCTTGCTTTTAGCTTTTGGTTTTAATGATCTCAAACACAATTTTATTGTTCCTTTAATATTTAATTTAATATATTTTTCTTGTAAAGCACATTGAATTGCCTTTGTATGAATGGTGCTATATGAATAAAATTGCCTTGCCTTGCCTATGATAACTGTCAACTTCCATATCACAGTATACCTTGAAACCGGTACATCGCTGCAACCTTACAGCACACATGGCCAAATTGCCGCCTGCGTCACCATATGACACATCTGTTTTTCTTTACATAAAGACATTTCCACCATATACTGGTGCACAACACTTCAAAATGCAGTAACATAAACGTTTGATGCTCAGAATATCCTGGGGGAGGACACACACACACACACACACACACACTAACACTCGTACTACATGTGTGTCCCTGCCAGTGTTAAAATTAAATCATGCTAATCACTCTGTACTGCCATCTCCATATTGTAATAGCGCGGTTTAAATTTCGACTCTCGGCTACTTTCAACAGCTCAGGCTCGTTGGAGATGAGTCAGGCCTGTGCAGATTCGATCACCAGTGATGGCAGCACAATGCATGCTGGTTAGATTTGTGTCCAACTTCATCCTGACTTGCTCTTCCGTCATACAAAAGGGATTGTCGACGGGAGATACAAGATGGCGGCGTAAACTAGGGATGCACCGAAATGAAAATCTGTGGCCGAATACCGAATATCATTGTTTAGTTTTTCATTAGTTTTTGCAGATGAACCCCCTCCAGATTAGTGTTGTCACGGTACCAAAATTGGGATCCACTGTGTGATACCAATGAAAATATCATGGTTCTGAGTAGTATCACGATACCACAGCAAAAATGAGGCAGATGTGCCTTTTGTCATTTATAAAAAGATAAATCACTTTCCTATAATACATCAATGATATTTAAATGGAATAAATTACTTACTGACTTATTCATACTTCAAAAACAGCATCAATAAGTGATTAACATAGGGGGGATCAAAATAAAATAAATATTATTATATAATATAATAATATTTATTCTATTATAGTAAAATAAATATTATATTATTGTTATTATTATTATTATTATTATTATAATAAATGAAATAAGAATCAACCAGCCACCCTCCTCCCTTGACAGTCCCTTCATAAGTAACAAACAGTCCCTAAAGTGTGGTGAGGTTTGTGGGCCGTTACCTGCCACTGAAAGACTAAAAGAGAGAAATGTGAACGGCTCGTTCCTCCTCTGGCACGTCACATACCTGTGTGCCGCCACAGCTCGTCTGTTCAGGTACTTCTGGGCAGTCATGACGCCAAGAAGAGGATATTATTGGAGCCAACTTCTCCGTCGCCCGGTAAGCCGATGGCCGCTGTATTTGACAGGAATACATTACTGTCTGTGTCTGTGACCCCCGTTCAACCCACAATGATGGGATTCGCCTTTCGTTTCTGCTGCTGGTTGTAATCTGTAGGCTGCTCGCACAGCGTGCTGAATGATTTAAGCCTACTTTGCTCGCTCAAAACTATTTTTAGTCGCAAATGCGAGTGCGGTGACGGGCAGATCGCCACACTGCTGACATTTTATTCCGCTCGTCATGGCACGCTGTTTGATTGCGTTATCAAAACACGCCGCTAGTATTCGGCCTTGCTTTTAACTTATTCCACCGAATACCGAATGTGTGTTATTTTTCAATATTCGGCCAAACATATTCGGTTACCGAATATTCGGTGCATCCCTAGCGTAAACAGTATATAGTGGATAAACTTGATGAGACAGTGGACACAGTACATCACTTGGGAAAGAAGAATGACGCCACCACCAACAAAATGCCCAGACCAATAATCATACAGTTCGCAATGCCAACTATTCAAGATGAGATATGGAAAAAATCCAGAGAGGCGAGAGTCTGCAAAGAGAGGAACATTCAGTTCAAGGAGGACTTTTCAAAGGAGGATCGTGAAGCCCCGGCTAAGCTGTGGCCCAAGGTGCAAGAAGCCAGAAGAAGGCTACGCACTCATTGAGGGACACAGAATTGACCCATAACTGATATTTTCAGCAAGGTAATGTTCAAGCACTTTGTCAAAATATACATGGTTTCATTACAAGTATATTTGATGAGAATTTAAACTGATAATACTTCATAAGACAAAATTTAAAGCCCAATAAGTTGGTATGGTTATGTTCTAAGGGCAACATATTTCATTCCTGCATTATAAGCAAGTTAAAGACATATTGAAAACAGTTACATTATAGATTATGTCTATTTCTTTTTTATCTTTATTCAATGTGATTCATTTGTAGAAAAGTTTCATTTAAAATGCTCCGTCAGAGAGTTCAGTCCAGTTTGTAAATCAGTCCCTTAAAGACCTGTATGAAGTCATGTTTAAGTCTCTTACATTTTCATTTCATCCTTGCTGCTGTTCATTTTCTTTAAATCTCCAACGAGCCGATTGTTTGTTCTGCGAGCTCTCGCGAGAACACGCGACGCACTGCGCGGGAAAATACCCTGCAACACAGACCGTCTCAAGTGTTTCTTTACTCTGAGTGAGTTAGAGATGAAAACAGGAAACACGGAGACATAAAAACCTTTTTGCTTTGTTACATTTCCTTTCTCCAGATGTGATGTGGAACCAGAGAATGAGCGGATGATCCACGGAGCCTCGAGACTCTTCCTCGTGTCTTTAGTGTGGCTGCTGTCAAGCCCTTTTTATCCATGACGTCATCAACACTCACCTCAACATCGCTGCTATCAGAGGACGAGCCTGCTGCTTGTCTTCTCCGGACCTTGTTGCTCCGGTGCTCCGGGTTCTGCTTGTCCTCCTCCATTCCGCTCCTCTACTGCTCCTCCTGCTCCTCCTCTCTCATGGACTCTGATGTCCTGTTCCGGATCTCTTGTTCTTCTTCTCGTAAGATTCCGGCAGTTTAGACGCTGTTTAGCGTATTACTGCCCTCCACAGGTCCGATGATGAACTAGATTTTTACATGTAGTCCTGTGTTGCGCAGGAATTGCAAAATTGCCTTGGAGACCAGTTTATGGTTCTCACAGTGTCCAAACAAAGAAAAAACAGAAAAAGCCTGAACTCCAAGTCCTAACAGTCTATCAAACAATGTTTGTCTTTCTGTCCTATATTTTCTACACTCCAGAAAAACATGTTTTACTGTCTCAGGGCTCCCACACTCACATAAACCAGACACATGTTTTCCTACAATAATTTAGCCCACAGTGACCCAGTCTTAATCCACACAGTTTAACTGAATTCCAACGGGACTGAAAAGTGCAGGTACATCTTTTTTTAACTTGAGACTGTAAAGAGAAATCGTGTCTACCCCTGCTTTCCTTTTCCCACCCTCTCTGCCATTCCTTCATTAAGCCCTCTTTAATTATTTCTCTCAGTTCCGCTCTCCCCAGGGTATATGAACATCTACCTCTCTACTCAAACTCTGTTCCACCTGCTCGTTCCCCCCAACCTCTGCGTGACCCGGAACCCAGCAAAAGGTGATGTTAGATCTAAAACCAATTCTAAAGGACACAGTTAGAGTGTCAATAATAATATCAGGTCGAGCCTTAGATTTCCCCCTTCTTAAGGCTTCCAGAGCAGCTGCAGAGTCAGAACAGATTATAACCTCTCTAGGTCTGGTTTCAGTCCACCTTAAAGCCCATAAGATTGCCATTAGCTCAGATGTGAAAACAGAGCTCCCATTAGAGATGCGCCGGCCAATCTTCACCCCAAGCTGCTCCACATACATCCCAAACCCAGCTCTCCCACTAACTGGATCTCTAGACCCATCTGTAAAAATAGTCAAAGTATTGTCTCTAATTGAATTTAGATGTTCTGCTATTTTTGGAGTTACCAGCTTCTTATCTTTTTCCTGTAGAAAGACCAGTTCAGTATTCAGCTCGGGCAGCACCCAATATAGCATAGGTAGACAGCTTGTATGTTCCGCTACACTAACCTGTTCCAAACCCAGCATCCCAGCCCACTGATTTATATTTGCAAAAAATGTTTTATACTTATTGCCTCCGTCAGACTCTTGTCACAGGCACCTTGCTGGAAAAGTTTGATGACACCCACTTAGTTTTACCCAGTACTGTAACCCTAACTTAATGTGTCTTAACTATAAGGGCATTTCTCCCATTTCAATAAGCAGGGCAGGGACTGGGGAAGTTCTGAAGGCCCCACAGCAAAGCCTCAAAGCCCTGGCCTGCAGCACATCTAGCCTTGCCAGAACAGATTTAGATGCAGACCCATACACAAAGCACCCATAGATAAGAGAAGATCTGATCATGGCCTGGAAAATTAGAAGCATTGTCTCCCTGTCAGCCCCCGACTCACAGCCAGCCAGACTTCTGATAACAGTCAAAACTTTTTCACATTTCACCAAAATTTTACTGACATGCACAGCCCAAGTCATCCGCTCTTCAAACCAAATGCCCAAAAATTTGAATGCTTTTACCTTCTCCAGTGGAGACCCATACAAATACAATCCAATATTAGGCAGCTTCCTTTTAAATCCAAATACCATATATTTTGACTTAGAGGCAGATATTTTGAAGCCCCACGTTTTCCCCCATTCCTCTACTGACTCTAATGCTCTTTGAATCTGCTTTAAAATAAACTCAACATTTCGCCCTCTTTTCCAGATAGCCCCATCATTGGCAAACAAAGACAACCCAAATGCTCCCTCTACTTTGCAGAAAATGTCATTAATCATTATATTAAATAAAACTGGACTAATAACACTTCCCTGTGGGGTTCCATTCTCTATTTCTACACTCTTTGAACTAACACCACCCACCATAACTTGTATAGTTCTATTACTACTTGATCCAATTAAACATCCGCCCCCTCACTCCTAAGTCAGACATTTTAATCATTAAACCCTCCTTCCACAAAGAGTCATACGCCTTCTCAATATCCAAAAATACACTGACTACACTCTCCTTATTGCTAAATGCCCTTTTAATGTCCTGATATAAGATTGCAACTGACTCCATTGTGGACCTCCCATTTCGGAAGCCACTCTGGAAACCAACAAAGAGTCCTTTGGTCTCTAAAAAATACACTAATCTATTAGTAACAAATCTCTCCATAATTTTACATAGCACTGCTGTGAGTGCTATAGGGCGGTATGAACTAGGGTCAGATGCCTCTTTGCCAGGCTTCATAATAGGGACCACAACCACATGTTTCCATTCCTTTGGCAAGCAACCCCCTGCCCACACAGTATTAAAGAAAGCCAAAATGTCCTCGAGTACCATATCATCCAGATGTTTAAATAACTCGTATGACAACCTATCTCTCCCTGGGGTAGTATTTGCCCCAGACATAATTGTTTCCTTCAACTCTTTAATAGTAAAAAACAGATTAATGGGATTATCATTATCTAAACTCCCCTCCAATTTCCACTGGTTAACTGTCATCACCTCTGTCCTCTTCCTACATCTCTCAACTCCCAGGCTCCCTGAACTGTGCACTGCTTTTTCTTTATTAGAAACTGCTACAGTCTCTCCTTTCCGTAACACAGGAATTGATCTGCTTTTATATACCCCTGACATTTTACGTACAGCTGACCACAGCTGCCTTACTGGAGTCTCAGGACCTAGTGTACCACAAAATTTCCTCCAACTACATCTCTTCGCCTCTTTAATAACTCTTCTTGCCACTGCCCTTAGTCTTTTATACTCTGTTGCATTAAACATTATTGGATACTTTTTTAATCTTCTATATGCTACATTCCTATTCCTTACGGCTTCGTCACACTCTTAATTCCACCATGGAACCAGCATACGAGGCCTAGGTGCCTGCTTCACAGGAATGGAACACAGAGCAGCCTCATGGAACCTGAAGCTAATCACAGCATTTCAATTGTCCACAGAATCCTCACTATCAACCTCTCCAATTGAGCTTCAGGCACTCTCCTGGAATTTATCCCATTTAGCTTTAGAAAAATTATACTTAGGAACTTTCTCTTCCACTTCTCTCCTCAAATCCCTACCAAACCTGCAAATAATTGGATAATGATTGCTACCCAGACTGTGTTTATCCATTACATCCCATTCACCAATTCTAGCTAAGTTTGAAGAAGCAATTAATAAATCTATATGGCACTTCGTCTTCTTCTTCTTCTCCTCCCTTTTCCTGCTGCTTCTTCTTTGAGGTTTATTGGTGGTTGGCAAACAATGTCATGTGGCATTACCGCCATCTACTGGTGCGGAGTGTGGACTGAAATCTATAATAATCCAGTTTATAATAATAAATAAATTTGGAAAAAAAAAAAAAAAACAGCAACAAAAAGCTCATGTCTTCTCAATCATAATAATTTCTTTTAGATAAATAATAGTAATCAGATTAATTCCCTGAGTTCTTCTGTAAAATATCTTTTCAGGTTTTGAATCAGTCGCCTTCTTTCATCTTCATGTTTCTGACAGTACATAACAGGCTGTACTGTCTCTTCTTACCCACAGTGATCACATCTCTGTGTTATGTTTGCATATTTTGAACAGTAAATCCAGGTCTTGATATTATTATTTCTTCTCTCCTTCTTGTACGTCTCATTTCTCTGAATCCCCTTTGAATTCTGTCAACCCTTTAAAACCTGGAGTGACATCACTTTTCTTGAGCTGTGTATTTAAGCTTTAAACTCTGAGCAAACTGGTGCGATTTTGGGGGGTAAAAAAGAAACAGGTGAAAAATGTCCAAATATTGCAAATAAATGAATACATTAATTAATTAATATAGAAATGGATTTTTAGCATGGGGAAAACTATAATTATCATCATTCTTACATTTTAAAATTGTGTTACAGAATTATTATAATAATAACAAATTTTCTTGTTTTTAATTTTCTTTTTTTCTCATATTTGCTATTTTTTGGGTAATTTCTTCCTTCATTGCTCATAGCCTTCATCCCATGTTTGTTAAAGAAATCAAGCCAATTCTAAACCACCGTCCTTTCCTCTTTTCCTCCCAGTGCTTCCCCACCTTTCCTTCAGTCTCTGTTTAATCACACTCCCGATTTCTGTTGTTTTTTTCTCTGGAGCTAAGTGTCGTATCAGTAGTTATTTTTTTGTGGTCTTCTCTGCTCCCTTATCTGCCATTTCATGTCCTTTCATACCAACGTGCAGCAGTTACTGTTGCTATGGCAGCAGAAAATAATAATAAAAACACTAGTTTGAAATTGACAAGAAACTTCATAATGAGAAACTGAGTGATGGTGTTGTTGTCATGGCAACACGCTGCTTTACATTAGTGTAAATAAATGTTAATGTTAATCAGAACAGCTCAACAAACACTGACAGATGGAAACAGTTTGAGATGACAAGTCAGAGCGTCTCTTTGTGTCCAACATTAAAAACAGCTCCGATTATTACAGCAGAGACCCTGACAGGAAACAAGTTCAACAGCAACAATCACATTTGCTGACACAACAGGATGTAAACAGGCGTTAGAGTGAAACCAAAGAATGAACACGCTATAGACCAAATCACAATTTTTATTTACAAGAACTTGCAGGGAGAAAATCCTCGCATTACAAACATTAAAATCATCCAGCGCTGTGCAAACTTTGCCTCAGTGAGTTTGTTTTAGCCACATAAAAAGGCTCATACAAAAAAATACATGATCAGTTTACGCATACGTTATATTTAGGATATTTTCACCACTCTTTGTGTGTTTGGTAGATTATTTCTTTGTTGTAACTATGCTTCTTGCTCATAGGTGATTGGCACCTGATTGTCAGCACCTGGGGGTACCAGAAGCTCAAAACAAGAGTCAATAGCAAAAAAAAAAAAAAAAAAAAAAAGAAGCTGTTTGGCATTGGCAGGGAAGATTTGGCAAATCTTTCATGGGCACAACCCACATACTCAGCTCTGCTGCTCATCCCACAAATGCATGTTCCTTACAAATGTGGCACCATTAAAAGGGAAATAAACAGGCTTTCGAACGGTTTCCAAGATTTACTGCCAAGAAGCTTCATTACAACAAAGAAATAATCTGCCAAACACAAATTTCCTGACTTTTTGTGCTTCGTTAATGTTGTATTTTTATGACTGCAGCGTGTGTGAAGAGCCCAAGATAAATTTCCTACTTTGTGCAACAATAAAGTTTATCTTCAATCTTGAATCTTTACCTTACAGTCAGACAGCCTTTTCCGATGGATATCTCGATACTACATTTTCATTTTGAAGATCGATCCTAGCGTCAACAGGATCGATACAAAAAAAGGAAACAGTTTCTCCAGTCTTCATCGATTTGTATTTCAAGAGTCAAACTGTCTGTGCAAACAACGTTCTGTTGTCCTGAACACATCTAGTGCATGTACTCTTTGCTTCTCTGCTGCTATTGTGTTGTCTGCAGACACAGCAGCGTCTTCTTGGTTGCATTTTCACCCAATGTCAGCAGCAGCTTCCTGTTTACTGCTGTTGTTGGACTTTCCTCAGTGCAGAATCTTTAAAGTCCAACTTGGTCTGAAAGATTTACACGTCTTCACAGTCTGTGCAGCCCTGCAACTGAGATTCTAAAAATCTCAGACTTGAGTCTAAATCTGTATTTGTTCTGTGTGCGAGTCATCCTTTCCTACGTTGATACTAAGTTTTCTACATACGCACTGAAACAAGAAGTTAGAGCCTGAAGCTTCAGAACCCTGAGACTGAGTGGAGATAACCAGCGTGGTCGTATCACTTCTTTCTTCTTTCTGCTGATGGGCTAAATAAACTACAGATTTTCACAGAGTTTGATGGAGACTGTGTTCAAGGACCTTGCCTGGTTTAATGAGGCAGCATCACTTTAATAATAATGATGCTCAGAGGTCAGAAGACGTTGGAATCCTGATGTCATCAACAGGAGCAAACAGTCTGAGCTGGAAACCTGAACATTGTGGAGGGGTTTTCATGTCCCTGTCATACTGGGAGCTGTGGTGTCCCAGCCATTGCTCCTGGTCGGGTCTTGAGAGGCAAAGTGGTCCAAGGGGAGGGGCCAGACTAACAGTGAGTCAACAGAACCTGATGGATCAGACCTGGAGCACCTCGCCATGACAACGGAAACAGGGATCTCACACATGGGAGTCCTGCAGGGAGGAATCTGGTGGTCCAACATAGGGTTACAGTTGAACCAAAAAACAGATAAAAATAATAAGTGACAAAAGTAAGATATCAACACAGCTATCAGGGCATGGGGAGGAGGCAGGAGGAAAATGTTTGCCTGGCCCTGAAAATGTCCAAAACAATGCAGGGTAAACACATTTGTTGGCTTTAATGTCACTACCAACATTGGTCACATTAGGACGGGTTCTCTCTGGTGTGAACACGTTGGTGGATTTTTTGATCATACCATTCAATAAAAGCTTTCTCACACTAGTCACAGCTGTACGGGTTCTCTCCTGCATGCTGGCATTGGTGGGTTCTCAAAATACTGCACCGAGCAAATAATCTTCCACATTGGTCACACCAGTACGGCTTCTCTCCTGTGTGAATACGTTGATGGCGTTTTAAGGTCCCTGACAGTGCAAAGGCTTTGCCACATTGATCACAGCGGTATGGTTTCTCTCCTGTATGAATATGTTGGTGGCGTTTTAAGGGCCCTGACTGTGCAAAGGCTGTGCCACATTGATCACAGCTGTACGGTTTCTCTCCTGTGTGAATACGTTGGTGGCGTTTTAAGGGCCCTGACTGCGCAAAGGCTGTGCCACATTGATCACAGCTGTACGGTTTCTCTCCTGTGTGAATACGTTGGTGTTTTTTTAAGGTCCCTGACAGTGCAAAGGCTTTGCCACATTGATCACAGCTGTACGGTTTCTCTCCTGTGTGAATACGTTGGTGGCGTTTTAAGGGCCCTGACTGCGCAAAGGCTGTGCCACATAGGTCACAGCTGTACGGCTTCTCTCCTGTGTGAATTCTATGGTGAGTTTCAAGGGACGTGCTTTGCAACTTCTCTGCAGTGTGAACACGGTGGTGATTTTTTAAGCCATGTTGGTCACAGCTGTATGGTTTCTCTCCAGATTGAACTCTTTGATGAATTTTTAAAGATCCAGATGTTGTGAAGGATTTGTCACGGTGGTGACGTATAAGTTCCTCTCTTCCTCTCTGTTCCTATAGCAACAAACAGAAAAAGAGTTAATGAGTTGTCACAGTGCAGCGAGCCAACTAAAACCATAAATAACATTTAAAGCATGTCTGCCAAACATAACCCACAATGTCTGACTAATGCATTACCACCAACAAATGTTATGATAAATAACTTACAGAATAGTTTTTATTTAGGTTTTGACTTTTTGATAGGAATTGATACCAATACTACTTATCAATGCGACTCTCACTGATACTTCTCTCCATAATTTAGTGGTTTAGTGGTTTTGGGTTGGACCTGAGATTCTTGACTTGTGCTTATGTCTCCCCCATGACTGTACAGGCTAACTGCCACACCAAAGTCTTTTCTCATTTCTTTACATATTTATCAGTTACTTTTCATAACTCAAATAAACCATTTGTCATAAATCAGATCCACTGTGCAGCACTTATTCACAAAGACAATGTGACTCTCAAAGCTGGTCCCCCTGTTGCTCCCATTATTTCCTTCTTCCAAAACAGTGGTGAAGAACACCAGCAGTTAATGTCAGGAGTGAGCTTCAATTAAAACAAAATTATTATGACTGCTGTGCCAAATAAATCCGAGCACACTAGGGCTGCCACGGTATTAGATTTTCATGGTACGATAACTGTCTAAAAATATATTGCGTTTCAGAGTACATCGCTTGGGAAAGAAGAATGACGCCACTACCAACAAAATGCCCAGACCAATAATCATACAGTTCACAATGCCAACTATTCAAGATGAGATATGGAAAAAATCCAGAGAGGCGAGAGTCTGCAAAGAGATGAACATTCAGTTCAAGGAGGACTTTTCAAAGGAGGATCGTGAAGCCCCGGCTAAGCTGTGGCCCAAGGTGCAAGAAGCCAGAAGAAATGGGAAAAGAGCCTTTCTCAAAGAAGGCTACGCACTTACTGAGGGACACAGAATTGACCCATAACTGATATTTTCAGCAAGGTAATATTCAAGCACTTTGTCAAAATATACATGGTTTCATTACATTTGATGAGAATTTAAACTGATAATACTTCATAAGACAAAATTTAAAGCCCAGTAAGTTGGTATGGTTATGTTCTAAGGGCAACATATTTCATTCCTGCATTATAAGCAAGTTAAAGACCTATTGAAAACAGTTACATTATAAATTATGTCTATTTCTTTTTTATCTTTATTCAATGTGATTCATTTGGAGAAAAGTTTCATTTAAAATGCTCCGTCAGAGAGTTCAGTCCAATTTGTAAAGCCATTCCACTTCCTTTCAAACACATGACACAAAGCACTCTTACATATTCACATGTGGTTATTAAGTTGCCTGAAATAAAGATTGGTGAAGTGTATGTTGGTGACAAGAAATGTAATAACAAAGTCATTGCTAATGTTTTGAAATTCAAATTGTTTTCTGATTTTCAAAAGTAAGAATAATCCATAACGGGAACATTTTAATTAATAAATGTTTCCATTATCTTAAATGGCCAATTTCACCAAAAGTAAAAGACGTTCACTTTAGAATTGTAAACAATGTTTATCCAGCTGCTGAAACTTTACCACAAAGATTTCATTTTCAAGTAAATCCTTATGTGTATTTTGTTCAAGAGAACCCGAAACTATTGAGCATTTATTTTTATCATGGCTAAATATCATATACACCATTGCAAATGGAAAAACTGTAAAGCCTCCATATTTTGCTTTAAAAATGAACTGAAGAATTATTTATCGTCCATTAAGATATGATCTAAAAATAATCAGTCCCTTAAAGACCTGTATGAAGTCATGTTTAAGTCTCTTACATTTTCATTTCATCCTTGCTGCTGTTCATTTTCTTTAAATCTCCAACGAGCCGATTGTTTCTTCTGTGAGCTCTCGCGAGAACACGCGACGCACTGCGCGGGAAAATACCCTGCAACACAGACCGTCTCAAGTGTTTCTTTACTCTGAGTGAGTTAAAGATGAAAACAGGAAACACGGAGACATAAACACCTTTTTGCTTTGTTACATTTCCTTTCTCCAGATGTGATGTGGAACCAGAGAATGAGCGGATGATCCACGGAGCCTCGAGACTCTTCCTCGTGTCTTTAGTGTGGCTGCTGTCAAGCCCTTTTTATCCATGACGTCATCAACACTCACCTCAACATCGCTGCTATCAGAGGACGAGCCTGCTGCTTGTCTTCTCCGGACCTTGTTGCTCCGGTGCTCCGGGTTCTGCTTGTCCTCCTCCATCCCGCTCCTCTACTGCTCCTCCTGCTCCTCCTCTCTCATGGACTCTGGTGTCCTGGGCTGAGTCGTAAGGAGCCTTCCTGTTATAAGCCCCGCCCCTCTAAGTTACTGTTGCTAAGGAAGAACATTTCCCGCCAGGAAGTAATGAGTTCTTTTCAAGTTGCTTGAATAGAAAAGTTGAATGGGGGATCTATAGAACTTTAGGGACTGTTCTTTATTTATCAGAGGAAGGGGTGACTGGGTGCAACTTTTTTTTTTTTTTACCCTCCCTGAAGCTCCAAATATTTTTTTCGAGCCTCCCTGAGTTACTGGGGGAAAATCCACCAACCTCCCTCCACCATATAATAGATTTTTATAACTTAGCTTTTGATGTCTGAAAGTTAAAAGTTGAAGACAGAAACCTGGAGTTGAAAAAAGCCTCAGTTTAATTAACAGTTTGTACAAACAGTTTATTCAATATCACTATTTCAAGCTCACATTTATTTATTTAAATGTTTTTACAGAAGCATTTGTCACACGTGATGCGTCCAATTACAGTCGGAAATTTGATAATCTAACAGTGATTTCTGTTTTTACAGTTTCTGGCAGATAAATGGTGTCATTTTGGTGAATATTGTGTTTTTGATTTTGTTTTGCTTTCACAAAACTTTGTTTTCTTTACTACACTATCACATTTTTTGGCATCCTGTACCATGTCATTTTTGGGCATACTACACTGTGACTTTTATTTTGACATACTTTGCTATGACTTTTGTTTTTAGCATGCTGTATTTAAACATTTTTGGCATACTAAGATTTTGTGCCATATACTTTGACTTTTTTCTTACATATTATGATTTTCATACTACACTATGACATTTTTTTATGTACTATACTCTCAAGGCAATTGAATCAAACGCAACTGGACTTAGTTTTGTCTTGGAAGACGTTTCACCTCTTATCCAAGAGGCTTCATCAGTTCATGCTTGTCTGACTAGGCTGGAACTAAAAACAAGTCTTCACAAGGCCAATGATGTCATTGGTTCGTTAGTGCTCCAATGGCGTGTCAACGACGGTCGTTGAAACTCCTGCTGCAACGGTGGTCGTTGGACTCGTTAGAGTCACATGAGGCCATTTGTGAACGACCATTGTTTTTAGAGGTTAAGCTGTTAAGTCTCCTGGGCAAGGATGAAAGGACAGCATTATAGGTGGGGGATAGGTGGTGTCGCAGACCTCCTCCTCTGTTGAGAGATGGTTTTTCCAATTTCACATAGATGGCTTCTTTTACACCTCTTTCAAACCATCTGTCTTCCCTGTCCAAAATGTGCATGTTGCTGTCTTCAAAGGAGTGTGCTTTCTCCTTGAGGTGTAAATAGATAGCTGAGTCTCGCCCTGACGAGTTAGCCCTTCTGTGTTGGGCCATGCGTTTGTTTAGTGTTTGTTTTGTTTCACCAATGTACAAGTCTGGGCATTCCTCGCTGCATTGGACAGCGTACACCAGGTTGCTCTTCTGGGTGTGTGGTGTACGGTCTTTTGGATGTACCAGTCTTTGTCTGAGTGTGATACTGGGTTTGAAATACACAGGGATGTGGTGTTTGTTGAAGATCCTCCTGAGTTTTTCAGATACCCCAGACAAAAAAAACCCAGGTTAAATACCTGTTTTGTTTCCACACTAGTTCCAGCCCAGTCAGACAAGCATGAACTGATGAAGCCTCTTGGATAAGAGGTGAAACATCTTCTAAGACAAAACTAGGTCCAGTTGTGTTCGATTCAATTGCCTTGAGACAACTATGACCTGGATAAATGAGAATATCCACAGGTATGTACTATACTATGTCATTTCTTTCTTAGCATGATGCACTTTGACATTTTCGGCACACTATACAATGACATTTTTCTGGCATACTGTACTATGACTTTTTCCCCGACATACTACACTGTGTGTTCTTACACACACATTCAATTATGTGTGTGAACAGATCGACAATCTGTGTGTAAATGTGTAATCTGTAAATATAAAACACCTTCCACAAAAATACAAAAAAGATTTATAAACTCACAAAAGTGAGATTGGGAGGCCTATAGGCAATTAAGAAATCTCTCTAAGACCTTAACCCGCAATGCAAAATCTGATTATTGTAGGAACTCTAAGTCTAATAATTTCAAAGACCCTAAAAGGTTTTGGAGCAATATTAAAACAATTTTAAATACAAATAATAAACATCATATAAACCAAATTAGAGTTGCTAACACTTTATCCATGACTCTTACGCTATTGCCCAGGTCTTCACTCGGCATTTCTCCTCTGTTCTCTCTGGTCATATTCCTGATGAATCTCATTACAACCACTGTCATAATGAACTCTCTCAGCATATTCATTTTACCTTTAAGAAAATTACACCTACAGATGTCCTATCTGCTATGAAAGAGCTAAATTCAAGCAGTGGTGCTGGTCTTGATGGGATTGAAGCCAGATATATTAAACTTGCTTCTCAGGTGCTTAGACCCATATCCATCATCTGCTCTACTGTCAAAGTCTTTGAGAAAATCATTTTTAACCAGTTATTCCAACATCTTAAGACTAATAATATCCTATCCCCTTTTCAATCTGGTTTTCGACCCAATCATTCAACTTCTACTGCTCTATTGAAATTTACCAACGATGTGTTCTCTGCTTGTGATGCCAGTAATCTCACAGGTGCCATCTTTCTCAATCTTACAAAAGCTTTTGATTTAGTTGATCATTATTTACTTCTTGACAAGTTGTATGCTGTGGGGTTATCCAAAAGTGCATTATTATGGTTTAACTCTTACCTTCACAATAGAATGCAGTGTGTTGTTCAAGGTCATAAATCAGAATTTTATGTTCAGCAAAGAGGTGTCCCTCAAGGTTCGACCCTGGGTCCACTTCTATTTTCCATTTGTATTAATGATCTTCCGGCAATCTGCTCCTAGTCCTCTGTTCAATTATATGCAGACGACACAGTCATCTATAGCTCCAAACCCAGCCTTCCACAAATTCATACAGCTCTTCAATCTGACTTCAGTACTGTACAGGACTGGCTCCTATCTAATAAATTATTATTAAATAAAGCCAAATCTTTTACTATGGTTTTTGGCACAAACCAGAACATTAAAGTAAAATCCAACAATTTAAACATAATATGTAAAGATGGCTCATCTCTGCATAGAGTGATAAATCTAAATACCTAGGTCTGTGGCTGGATTGCGAGTTATCATTCAAAATACATATTGATTCTGTTCTTCATAAAGTGAATTATGGAATTAGTGTTCTGTATCGTTCTAGGAACTGTTTCATCCTCAACGCCCGAAAGAAACTGGCCACTCAACTCATTCTTCCTTTTTTTGATTATGCTGATGTTGTGTACATGAATGCCTCCAAGACTAATATCCTGCCTCTTAATACAGCCTATAATCAGCTTTGTAGATTTGTTCTTGGTTGTCCCTTCACCACTCATCACTGTTCCATGTATAGTTCACTTCACTGGTCTTCACTTGAAACAAGAAGACATATTCACTGATTTTTAAATACATACATTTTGACTATCCTCATTATCTAAAACAATATCTAGTCCAGTATTCATCAAGATATCAACATAGACTTTCAGCACAATCCTATTTCATAAATTAATTGGAAAGAGAGCTTTTAGATATATTAGTTATGGCCCCCACCAGATTTATTATTTATGGCCCCATCACACTGGAATAAATTACCACCACACATTTGTTCCCTGACATCCATGCACATGTTCAAAAGCAGTTTGTTTTAAGTTGAACTGCACATGCTTCAGGTGATGTTTATATATATATGTATATATATATATATACATATATTATTATTTTTAATAATCTCTGTTTTACGTTTTACGATTCATTATCTTGGAAATGTAATGTCATTCTACTTACTTTGCTTTTTTTCTCTCTCCTTCTCTTTTCTTAGGCTATTCTATTATTAGCCTGAGTGTCAGACTGAAGCTCCCAGAACCTTCAGTCTGGCATGGCCTCCATTGAAGGCGATTTACAAGGGGGAGGGAATTTGATTTTTCCCTAACCAATCAGTAGAGATCAACGACTCACCCAGAATCTGACGTCTTTAGTATCCATGCCTCAGGGGTGCCGAAAACAAGTGAGCATTGCCCGTTTAAAATGTCTCCATTGTCGTGCACGCCCAGCTGTATCGCCGTTAAATCCAGTTTATGTGGAGATGACGTCATCAGCTGGGGGATCACGTGCTATCTGAAAATGGCTGAGAGATACGAGTGCATTTTCGTTCAGACCAGCGGTTTGTTTCAAAACTCTGTGTGTGTAAAAAGCAAATCCACACACGTAGAACTGAGATCCACAAATGGTTTGTCGATTCAAAAATAAAAACTGAGTTCACAAATGCCTGTTCCAAAGTTGTAAATGTTAGGAAGATATTCACAAATGCTTTTTATTTATTTGAAAATTAATTTAATGTATTTCCAGATATTTTTTTATTTGTGGAATGTGTTTGTGTATTTGCAGATCTGTTTTATACTTGCAAAATATTTTTGTGAGTTTACAAATCTTTTTTGTATTTGTGGAAGGTATTTTATATTTACAGATTACACATTTACACACATATTGTCGATCTGGTCACACACATAATTATGGAACAAATCTATCTCCATATTATACTAACTGATTAACATGCTCATATACTGCACATTTAATGATGACTTCATGTACTCAGTCACTCACCTATAATCTTTTCTATTAGGGATATACCATAATATTGGCACATCATCAGTATTGACTGATATCTTTAAAATGAACTATCAGAATCAGCCAACATGCTTTTTCTTATTCTGCACAATGAATGAATATTACATTCTAGTATTGTATTTAGTGTCTCCATCTGTTGGTGGGCCATCATGATAAGAGCATACATGCTTAATATATTTATTCCACTACAGAAGAGATCCCCTAAAATAAGTGGGGAAAAAAGTGGATATATCGATATTGGTATTGGCCAAATAAGCTGTTATATTGGCATGTTGGATATTGGCGAAAAATCCAATATGGCGTATCCCTACTTTTTATTTTATCTGCAATAAATTATTCATTTTATCATCATATGGTCTGATGTAGTCTTTTTTTTATTTATTTTTTTACTTTGCTTCTTTTTATCATGTCCACACATAATCATCTCTTCCACATTATATTTGTTGAAGTTGTCAGATAACCAGATAAAACCTTAACCTCTGTTTCTGTCTGAGCCAACGCGACAAACTTTCATGTGTTTGCTGCCGTGTCAGCCACGGTCCAGAGAGACGACAATGATCTGTCACCCACCCCCAAAAAAGCCTCTCAGAATCTGGAGAGTTCACACAAGTCACCTAAACTGATGTGACAAAAACACATCTGCTGAAAAAAGCGAGGTGTTTGCACTCATGAATTCAGCACCAAAAAGTGTCAGTGAAACTGTGGAGCTGATCCTGAGGAGCGTCTGAGCTTTAGTAGTGAGACTGTGACAGGAGCAAAGACCAACACCAGGAACTTTAATCCCACTGCAGAGTCTACAAACTATTTTTATTAAAGGCTGAACTCATCTGATGATATGGACATTACAATCCTCCACACACAAACAAACAGGCTTCAACTCAACTTCTGTCTCTGTACCTCCAACAAGAGTCAAAAAGAAGAAGAGCTGCGCCCTGCTGAGCCTCCGTCTTTATACAGGTGGAGCTCAGCAAGAAAAACTCAGCTGTCTTCTACATGTGGACAAACACAGGACACATGCAAGACACTGGATAAGACATCAAATATGTTACACATGACAACATACATCATATTAATCTGCTATTTAACTTGTTGATGATGCTCAGAGCTCAGAAGACTTTGGTGTCCTGATGTCATCAACAGGAGCAAACAGTCTGAGCTGGAAACCTGAACACTGTGGAGGGGTTTTCATGTCCCTGTCATACTGGGAGCTGTGGTGTCCCAGCCGTTGCTCCTGGTTGGGTCTTGAGAGGCAAAGTGGTCCAAGGGGAGGGGCCAGACTAACAGTGAGTCAACAGACCCTGATGGATCAGACCTGGAGCACCTCGCCATGACAACACAAACAGAGCCCCCTTCTGGAGGCAGGCTAGAGAGGGAAGCTGCACGCGGGACCAAAATTCAGTCAAGTCACCAAACATCTGGTAACATTATTGATAGACCATCCATAGTTGAAGCTTTAAATCACCCTTTCCTCTCCTCTGGTCTTTTATTTAATATATCTGCACATCCCACTACAAACAGTTACCACGTTCGTCCAGCAGAGGAAGTCCCCAATGCTTCAGCCTCTGCTGAGGGCACATTTTCACCTTTAACCCGGGGTCCGTTTCACAAAGCAGGTTCAACAAACTCTGAGTCTAATCCTGAACTCTGAGTTGATCTACTCTGAGATAGGAAACTCTGAGTTTCCGGTTCCAGAACAGCTGATTTGAATCAGTTTAATAAACTCGGAGTAGTTTCACCTGGAGTTAAGCGCGTGCACCACGACTATAAAAAGCCAGCATCAATGGAGCCCCGATTCGACGAGTCACCATGGCAACGGGGAAGAGGAGGGCTGCGTTTTTCACCCCACTAGAATTAGAAATCTTAATGCGTTCATACAGCGAGTTTGCACACGTTTTCAAAAGGAAGTGCAACACCGCTGCAGCTGCAAAAGAGAGGGAGACGCCGTGGGAGAACATTGCTGCTCGGGTCAGTGATTAAGTTTAAATGTAATCCTTTGCAATCACAATAATATTACAGGGGAAACTGCTTGAATGGTAGCCTATTAATTTATTTCATTTAGGTGCAATCCCGTGGGGGAGAAGCACACTTGGCAGCAGTTTAGGATGAAATATAAAAACATGGTTCAAACAGGTAAGACCTCGGCATAATCTCATGGGGGTACCTCATTTCGATCACGTTTTACATTGTAAAGTAAATATTAAGCTGTGCAGTTGTTTTATCCCCAACATAATGCTGTTTACACACACATAAATGTCTTCTCATCTATATCATGTTCTGTTAAATAATTAAGCCTATTTAAACTTACACAGACTTCTACTCAGCCAACAGAAAGAAGGCAGATGCCGTAAAACGAGCACACTTTTCTGACCGCCCTGCATACAGTTGCCTCACTCAAGTGCTCGGCATCTCCGACATTGTACAAACAACTTCCATTTGCAAAGAAACGCAGCGCAACACACAATATCTGCTGGGATGTGAGAGCATGACTACAATTGGTAATGTTGCAAATGTAAGGACGGATTAGGTTGTGTATGTAGATAATGGACTGTGACGTGAAACGGTACAGTTCAAAAAGATAATTGTGTGGAAATGCTAGAACATCTATGCATGGTCTGATAACCATCTCCCGACGAATATTTAATTCTCTGTACAGTAATGCTGCACCTTCATCCATGGGATCGTTATCAAAAGGACATGTCATGTTAGTGAAAAAGTCGCCACCTACTGTGCCTAATGGACTTCTAATATACTGACTCTGATTTTTTTAATGATTTTTTAAAATGACAGACGGCAGAACTAGGCTACGCCAACACTCGCCTGCTGATGGAATGAATGAGGAAATCAAATGGAGTGTGTGGCTCTGAAAGAGGGCGGAGACAGAGAGAAACTCGAGGTTCATTGAGAAAAACCTGGTCCCGACTAGGTTAGGTTCATAGAGTCTGTTACTACGGTAACTGACCGAGAGCTTAAGTTACCTCTCCCTCTGAAACAGGCTAGAGTTACCCCTCTTTCTCTGGTTTGAGTTAACTCCCTTTTTGAAACGGAAAACTCAGAGTTTCCCTCCTTTCAGGGTTAACAGACTCTGAGTTTTCACCAAACCTGCTTTGTGAAACGGACCCCTGGTCAGTAGTGTAGATGTATACAAAGCTCTCCTGAGGTTAAAATCATGCAAAAACACTGGTGCAGACATTCTTGACTCATATATCCTCTGTCTAAGTGCCCCCTTCATCTGCTCTCATCTAGCTCATATTTTTAATCAAACCTTTTTAACCGGCAGGATTCCAGCTTCATAGAAAAGTGCCACAGTATTACCATTACACAAAAGTGGAGATGTGTGCGATCTTAACAACTACCGTCCAATATCTAAATTACCTCTCTTTGCAAAACTTCTTGAATCATTAGTTAATTTTCAACTATGCACCTTTATTGACTCTCTCAACCTACTACAGCCACAACAGTCTGGTTTTTGCCCGGGTCACAGCACCATAACAGCTGCAGCTTCAGTTATTGATAACATTGTCTCCTCCCTGGATAATAAACAATTTTGTGCCGCCCTCTTCATCGATGTCTCAAAGCTTTTGATACTGTGGATCATAAAATCCCTCTCCATAAATTACAGTCCATAGGTCTCGATGAAGCCACAACTGATTGGTTCCACTCTTACCTCACAGAGAAAACTCAGACTGTGGTCACTGATG